>NW_019232969.1:0-2590 GCF_002742605.1 Olea europaea var. sylvestris | reverse complement strand
ATTTGTGTCACCTTCAATTTGCAAAGCAAACCAGTGATTAAGCAGTCCACTAATTCTTAAATTTTGATAATCCATTTTGAGTATAAAAAATCACCCTCTTTTTATCTTATTCGAACCACCAAAGGGTGCTTCCATTTTCTCATGAGTAAAATAATAAAAATTTAATGTAAATTGAGAAAAAAATGATTTTGCTTCACTTACAGAATTGTTGAAAACACCCTACCTTAAATGTTTGAAGTTTGAGTATCCTTTTGTGACCAATTTGTAACAAAATGTAGCGTGCTCCTAGCCTATCCTTTAGATAATTTTCGAATTCAAAGGTGCCTTCAATTTTTGGAAAGAAGGCAAAGTGAAATTTCTTTTTTTTTTTTTTACAAGGTGTCCAATTCTTGACTAATCCTTGGGTCTGTGATCCGGCCCCTCTTCACACAGTCCGGTTAATCGCAGGATGTGCCTCCGACTGGCCAGGGTCCGAGCGTTCCCCACCTGGTCTGACAAAGTGCCAAGCAAGCCAATCCAAGTTGCACCTTGCCTTCCAAGAATAATCCTTGCCTTCCAAGTTCCCACTTGCCTTCCAAGAATAAATCCTTGCCTTCCAAGAGCCCCATGTTTTTAACTCACGACCTCTGCTCTGCCAGGTTTGACAGCGTCCGTCCTTTGCCAGTGGAGAAGTGCCCTGGGGGGCAAGGCAAAGTGAAATTTACGTATATGTATGATGGTTTGTGAGAGAGAACGTGTTGAAGGAAGTTAATGTTTTTTAAATACAAATAATAGTGGTGGTTGGCAATTAACCAAAATGGGAGTTGAAATGGTAAGGGGAATTTTATGTGTATAAATGGTGGATTTGTGAGATGAAACATGGCTAGAGATTAACTTTCCAAATGAAATAAATATGGCAGTTTTTTGATAGTTAAAGAAATGGGAGTTTAAAATGGTAATTGAAGTGGGGAGTGGTTAGGCACCTATTGGGTGAATGGTTTAGTTAAATATAGTGCCTAAGTGAAGAAAAAAAAAACCAGACCGAGGGGTTGAGAGGAATAAGAAAGAATCAAAATAACGTGGCTGAAACATAGGAGTCGTTTGAAGGATAAAAATCATGTTTAAGGGCTGTTTGGCATATACAATAAGTATATCAAGTTTTAAATTTAAAGGACTTAAAAGATAGGTGGCAATTATAAAATGTGTCATTACAAATAACATAACCATAAAATAAAAAATAAAAATTTTCCATTCGAAAGAGATTCAACACCTTACAAAAATTTTAAGACAAGCATGCGCAATTTTACTATCGTGATCAAAACTTTAATTTAGACTCTTAGGAATTATTGTAACGACGTAGGAATATAATCCAAATAATTTTTGATTTCTACGAAAAAATTTCTTCTGATTGCTACATTTCATATTCATTGTTTGTGATATTTTTAATATATAGTGCAAGATAGGTTATATTAATTGAAGTTGAATTAGAAAAAATTAAGGGTGCTCTTAATTTTATTAACTTTATTTGTCACAGATATAGGTCATAAAATGAAACTTATCTTATCTTTTGATATGTTTACGTGAAGACTACAAAAATTTTATTACTACTTTCTATAACACTTGAATATTCACATGATCCAGAACTAATTTACAAGAGCATGATTATGAAATTGCATTTTATGTGAGAATTTTTTTTGAAAGCTTTTTAAGATGCTTCAAATGCAAGTTCGGGCATATATTATTCAACTAATCACATCGTTCTCACTCACTTTTATTTTATCACTAAAACTTTTAGATGTACAAAACATTACCCATTGTTTCTACTATCGTAGTAGCTATAGTGTTTAGAAAATATTTGGAGAATTTGTCTATGTTGTTTATTTATTAGAGTGTACAAAATTTGTTATAAATCAAATTTCATATACATTATTTTGGATCTTCAATTGGACATTGTAATAGAGAGAGATATTTATGTGAGATGCATGATCATATGATCAGTATGAATGTTAGACGGCCAAGGCATAGTGCTAATGTGTCGTCGCAAGAAGTCGAAGATAATGAGTTAAATATATTAATATTTGATTAGTTCTTGCAGTGTTAATCAGTATTCTGGTACTTCTTCTTACCTTGCCCAAGGTACGTCAAATATAGGAACAGATGGAATACCTTAAGAATTAACTAAGTATTTTGGTCACGAAATGCTTAGTGCTTTAGAGTCGAAAGAAGCAGAAAATTAGACATAATTAGGTTTTGGAGAATGAACAATGTCAATATCCAATTATTTTCCTTATAGCACATGATCTACTAACACATTGGGTAAGTAATTTAGTATTTGAGTATGCTTTTAATGCAGGTGGTAGGACTTTATTTATTTTTATTACAATTCAAGATTTAAAGAAGACATGCTAGAGCTTAGTATGTTTAAAGGATTCAGAATATGCAGTGATTCGAATCCAAGATAAAGTTTATAGATTAATAGGTGATGATTTGAATTTGTAAGTATTTTGTATGTTAATTTATTATTCTTTTTTTTTAAATTGTATATATAACAACTTGTTTATGTATAATTTTAGCTTTGCTTACATTAAAAATAGCTGGTTCCAAACTCAAA
>NW_019232968.1:0-2590 GCF_002742605.1 Olea europaea var. sylvestris | reverse complement strand
AAAATCGCACCATGGGCTATTTTGTCATTTGTCGCGACGGTGCCGGAATAGGCCGAAATTTGGCTGGTTGATTGGAAACGGCCCACGAAATTAGACTCGGGGCATAAACCCGAGATCACGCGATTTTAGCCAAATTCCTTCATTTGGGCCTCCGAATAATTAATTTCCTCATTAATTATGTCAGGTTCAAGAAGTGATGGACAGAAAATTAACAAAGCAAAACTGAACCAGGTGCAATTTTGCCATTTGTCACGACGGTGTCGGAATGGGCCCAAATTTGGTAGGTTGATTGGAAACGGCCTGTAAAATTGGTCTCGGGACACAGACCCAAGATCATGGGATTTTAGCCAAATTCCTTTGTTTGGGCCTCTGAATAATTAATTTTCGTACTCATTATGTCTGGTTGAAGAAGTTCTGGACAGCAAATTAATAAAGCAAAACCGCACCAGGGAAATTTTGTCATTTGTCGTGACGGTGTCGGAATGGGCCCAAATTTGGTAGGTTTATTGGAAACGACCGGCAAAATTGGACTCGGGATACAGACCCGGGATCGCGGGATTTTGGCCAAATTCCTTCGTTTGGGCCTCCGAATAATTAATTTCCTTATTAATTATGTCAGGTTGAAGAAGTGCTGGACAGAAAATTAACAAAGCAAAACCGCACTAGGGGCAATTTTGTCATTTGTCGGGACGGTGTCGAAATGGGCCAAAATTTGGTAGGTTGATTGGAAATGGCCCAAGAAATTGGACTCGGGGCACAGACCCGAGATCACGGGATTTCAGCCAAATTCCTTCGTTTGGGCCTCCGAATAATTAATTTCCTTATTAATTATGTCTGGTTGAAGAAGTGATGGACAGAGAATTAACAAAGCAAAACCGCACCAGGGGCAATTTTGTCATTTGTCGCGACAGTGTCGAAATGGGCCAAAATTTGGCAGGTTGATTGGAAACGGCCCACGAAATTGGACTCGAGGCACAGACTCGAGATCATGGGATTTTAGCCAAATTCCTTCGTTTGGGCCTCCGAATAATTAATTTCCTTATTAATTATGTCTGGTTGAAGAAGTGATGGACAGAGACTTAATAAAGCAAAATCGCACCAGGGGCAATTTTGTCATTTGACGCGACGGTGTCGGAATGGGCTCAAATTCAGCAGGTTAATTGGAAACGGCCCGTGAAATTGGACTCGGGGCACAGACCAGGGATCACGGGATTTTTGCCAAATTCCTTCGTTTGGGCCGCCAAATAATTAATTTCCTTATTAATTATGTCAAGTTGAAGAAGTGTTGGACAGAAAATTAACAAAGCAAAACCGCATCGGGGGCAAATTTGTCATTTGATGCGACGGTGTTGAATGGGCCAAAATTTGGCGGGTTGATTGAAAACAGCCCGCGAAATTGGACTCGTGGCACAGCCCCGGGATCACGGGATTTTAGCCTTATTCCTTCGTTTGGGCCTCCGAATAATTAAATTTCATATTAATTATGTTAGGTTGAACAAGTGCTGGACAGAAAATTAACAAAGCAAAACCGCACCAGGGGCAATTTTGTCATTTGGCTCGACGATGTCGGAATGGACAGAAATTTGATAGGTTAACTGGAAACGGCCCGCGAACTTGGACTCGGGGCACAGACCTGGGATCACAGGAATTTAGCCTAATTCCTTCGTTTGGGCCTCCGAATAATTAATTTCCTTATTAATTATGTCAGGTTAAAGAAGCGCTGGACAGATAATTAACAAAGAAAAACTGCACTAGAGGCAATTTTGTCATTTGTTGCGATGGTGTCGGAATGGGCTGAAATTTGGCACGTTGATTGGAAATGGCCTGCGAAATTGTACTCAAGGCACAGACTCGAGAACTCAAGATTTTAGCCATATTCCTTTGTTTGGGCCTCCGAATAATTAATTTCCTTGTTAATTGTGTCAGGTTTAAGAAGTGTTGGATAGAAAATTAACAAAGCAAAACCACACCAGGAGCAATTTTGTCATTTGTCACGACGGTGTCGGAATGGGCCGAAATTTTGCAGGTTGATTGAAAATGGCCCAAGAAATTGGACTCAAGGCAGAGACCTGGGATCATTGGATTTTAGCCGAATTCCTTCGTTTGGCCCTCCGAATAATTAATTTTCGTATTAATTATGTCAAGTTGAAGAAGTGCTGGACAGGAAATTAACAAAGCAAAACCGCACCAGGGGCAATTTTGTCTTTTGTCACGACGGTGTCAGAATGGGCCGAAATTTGGCAGGTCGAATGGAAACGTCCGACGAAATTGGACTCAGAGCACAAACCCGGGATCACGAGATTTAGCCAAATTCCTTTGTTTGGGCCTCCGAATAATTAATTTCCTTATTAATTTTGTCAGGTAGAAGAAGTGCTGGACAGAAAATTAACAAAGTAAAACCGCACTAGGTGCAATTTTGTCATTTGTCGCGACGGTGTCTAAATAGGCCGAAATTTGGCGAGTTGATTGGAAACGGCCCGCGAAATTGGGTTCGTGGCACAAACCAAGGATCACGAGATTTTAGCCAAATTCCTTCGTTTGGGCCTCCAAATAATTAATTTCCTTATTAATTATGTCAGGTTGAAGAAGT
>NW_019232967.1:0-2590 GCF_002742605.1 Olea europaea var. sylvestris | reverse complement strand
GATAGCAAAACTTTAAATCACTAACAAATTTCCCAAAATTCTGCTAACACTAACTAAACAAAGCTGTTTTCATTTTTTATCTCATAGGGTAAGTGTCAATAAATTTGTTTGTATAGCTATCGATCTTGAAACTTCATCAAATTTTAATGTGAAGTAGCAAACTCCTTATAATATGACATAGTAAAAAATTAGCTTCCATCGGCATCAAATGAGGTCTTAAAATATTTTTCAAAAACCAGCAGCGACCCGGTTGAAAGGTAAATTGGTGTAGATCACTTAAAATGACATGTAAAATTCCACCTTCAAATTTAATCAGTAGCTAATCCATGAGACTATCAAACCCAATTGGTTTCATCCCAAAATTCCAAGTAACGACTGAGTTAGAAAATTTTGAAGTCAAGGCAGAAGCTGGGAATACGACGGCTCTACGTAGTGCAGCTTACTTTATGCAACATATAAAATTCTACAAATATCGGCTTGACATATAAAATTCTACAAACATTGGATTACAGTAAGGCCGAGACTGCCTCACTCTTGTCCTTTGCACCACTGGGTTATACCCCCGGGGGTGACATCTCCACATTCATTAAACAGCTATAGCCTATAAGGTATAGGAGGTTTTAACATAGACAAGCCCAATTTCTCTAGCAGGTAGTACTGGCTACATTGGTAAACTCTCTCTATCTATAATCATACTAAACTTTGTTGTTGATATAGCATTTATTATGAAAGATATTCTCTCTTTGCTGTTCGGTACCATCCATCTTAATTTGTGTACGCATTGTAACAAGTGCTTCACCTATCACAGGTACTTTATACTCTACCATCACTAGCATCATCCAACTCCGGCATCTCATCTTATCACAATCACAAACACTCACCACTTTCCCATTGTCACACAAGATCATTGTCTGTTTGTCAGGCCATTGAAATGCTATGTACCCCAAACCCAAGCATCTACAAAATTTGATATCTCTGTTCCTAATAGGTTGGGGAATCTGACTTGGATTTTATATTGCGCTACTTAACCTTTTCCAAGGGTGGTTTGGTCTTAACCTCCAAAATAGCCCCATGACTTCTATTACTATCCCACTTCAATTTTCAAGAAGATTTAGTACCAGAAGATCCGAGTAATACCTAGCAGTTCATGTTCTTCTTCTTAACTATCTCTCCTCCTTCACAACCACATGCAACATGTCCTCTAACTTCACACAATGTTGTAAGTCTACAACATTAGATGTATCCCTATTTAAACATCCAAAAAATCTAGCCATTGTTGCCACCTGATCTTCTTCAACATTGGCTCTAATCATAGCTACCTTCATCTCCTTATGGTAATCCTCAACACTCCTTAAATCTTGGGTAAGGCTTTGTAGTTTCTGAAAAAGGTCTCTATAATAATGACTAGGTACAAAATTTCCTCATGATAGCCTTTTAATTCACACCATGTTTCTATAGACCTCTCATGATTTCTTCTCCTATTTGTCGTCAATTGATTCCACCATATAATCATCAAACTCTATCACTGCTAATTTCACTTTTTCTCCTCAAAATAATTATAACAATTAAAAATCAATTCTATCTTTTTTTCCCACTCCAATTATATTTTCAGATCGTTTCTACCTTGAAGTGAAGGAATTTTCATCTTAATGTATTCCGATCAGCCCCATCTCCAGCAAAGTCTTAGTGATCTCCTCTAGGCTTCCTATCATGCCTTTCTCTTCTTCTGTTCCTCATCTTACCTGCTTTGGTCTCCAAGACTTGATCATCCTCATTCTCACTCTCTCTACTATTTATCTTGCCTCTTAACATTACGAACTCCTCTAAGTTGCCTCCTTTGTAAGTTTACGATTAAAATATCTTGTCAATCTATTCGATCCCAAAATTTCTCCAAAACCACATTCATCTACTCAAATTGTTGTTGCATAGCTTTCAACATGAAGGATTGATTGCTCTCCTCCTAGATAATCATTCTTCTCTTTCAAACATATTGATAACTTGAATTATATATGCCTCACGTGTGATATTGGCTTTTTACTGATTAGAAGCTCATGACACTTGCATTTTCCTCTTTGCTTTCTTTGTCAAGTTCTCTAAGGATCTAATTATCTCAATAAAAATTCAGCATTTCCTCATTAAACCTACAAGAACAAAAGAAAAAAATGAAGGATAATGACTCGAGAAGGAAAGAGCAAAAGGAAGTCCAAAGAAAACACAACAAAGAATAAATAAATAAATAATAGACTTTTTGCAGGGAAATGTAAGTTCAACACTCAATCTATTTGATTTTCTCATCCACTTTAACTTTTGAGTATTAACGATGGTTTCACTTGATCGTTAAGAAGGAAGAACTTTCTGAATAAAAACAGAAGGCTTAATTAATACAGGATAATTATGAGCGATGATCAATAGGGGGACAATAAGCTGCACATAAAGGACAAGACCATCTCTCTAGAGTGTATCAAAATTTTATTCAAGTAACTGAACTTTTCAAAATAAGACAATACGAACTTTTCTAACAACGTATTACCTAGAAACTTAGGTAGAATGCTGAAATTGAGTTAGATTTAACTCATATGAAAAGAACCAA
>NW_019232966.1:1329-2590 GCF_002742605.1 Olea europaea var. sylvestris | reverse complement strand
AGTGGGCTGAAATTTGACAGGTTGATCGGAAACAAAAACCGCGCCGGGGTCAATTGCGTTATTTTTCGCGACTGTGTCGGAATGTGCTCAAATTTGACAGGTCGATCGGGAACAAAAAGCGCGCCGGGGGCAATTTTGTCATTTTTCGAGCCTGTGTCGAAATTGGCTAAAATTTGATAGGTTGATCGGAAACAAAAATCGCGCCGGGGGCAATTTCGTCATTTTTCTATACTATGTCGGAATGGGCTCTAATTCAACAGGTTAATCGGGAACAAAAACCACGCCGGGTGAATTTCGTCATTTTCCGCAACAGTGTCGGAATTGGCTAAAACTTGACGGGTTGATCGGAAACAAAAATCGCGCCGTGGGCAATTTCGTCATTTTTCGCGGCTGTGTCGGTATTGGCTAAAATTTGATAGATTGATCGGAAACAAAAATCGCGCCCGGGGCAATTTCGTCATTTTTCGCGACTGTGTCGGAATGGGCTAAAATTTGACAGGTTGATCGAAAACAAAAATCGTGCCGCGGGCAATTTCGTCATTTTTCTCGCCTGTGTCAGAATGGGCTCAAATTTAACTGGTTGATCGGGAACAAAAATCGCACCGGGTGAATTTCGACATTTTTCGCGACTGTGTCGAAATAGGCTCAAATTTAACAGGTTGATCGGTAACACAAACTGCACCAGGTGAATTTCATCTTTTTTCGCAACTGTGTCGGAATTGGCTAAAATTTGACAGGTTGATCGGAAACAAAATTTGCGCCGTGGGCAATTTTGTCATTTTTAGCGACGATGTCGGAATGGGCAAAAATTTGACTGGTTGATCGGAAAAAAAATCGCGCCGGGGATAATTTCATCATTTTTCGCGACTGTGTCGGAGTGGGCTGAAATTTGACATGTTGATCGGAAACAAAAATCGCGCCGGGGTCAATTTCGTCATTTTTCGCGACTGTGTCGGAATGTGCTCAAATTTGACAGGTTGATCGGAAACAAAAATCGCGCCGGGGTCAATTTCGTCATTTTTCGCGACTGTGTCGGAATGTGCTCAAATTTGACAGGTTGATCGGAAACAAAAATCGCGCCGGGGTCAATTTCGTCATTTTTCGCGACTGTGTCGGAATGTGCTCAAATTTGACAGGTTGATCGGGAAAAAAACCGCGCCGGGAGCAATTTCTTCGTTTTTCGCGCCTGTGTCGAAATTGGCTAAAATTTGATAGGTTGATCTAAAACAAAAATCGCGCCGGGGGCAATTTCGTCATTTTT
>NW_019232966.1:977-1280 GCF_002742605.1 Olea europaea var. sylvestris | reverse complement strand
TGGGCTAAAATTTGACAGGTTGATTAGAAACAAAAATCGCGCCTAGGGCAATTTCGTCATTTTTCGCGACGATGTCGGAATGGGCTAAAATTTGACTGGTTGATCGGAAACAAAAACCGCGCTGGGTGCAATTTCATCATTTTTGGTGACTGTGTCAGAATGGGCTGAAATTTAGTAGGTTGATCAAAAATAAAAATCGTCCTGGGGGCAATTTCGTCATTTTTCTCGACTGTGTCGAAACGGACTTAAATTTGATTGGTTGATCGGAAACAAAAAACCGCGCCGGGGGCAATTTCGTCAATT
>NW_019232966.1:0-591 GCF_002742605.1 Olea europaea var. sylvestris | reverse complement strand
TGATAGGTTGATCGGAAACAAAAATCGCTCCGGGGGCAGTTTCGTCAGTTTTCTCGACTGTGTCGAAATCGGCTAAACTTTCACTGGTTGATCGAAAAAAACAACCGCGTCGGGGGCAATTTCGTCATTTTTCGCGACTGTATCGAAATGGGCTGAAATTTGACAGGTAGATTGGAAACAAAAATCGCGCCGGGTGAATTTCGTCATTTTCCGCAACCGTGTCGGAATTGGCTGAAATTTGGCAGTTTGTTCGAAAATAAAAATCGCGTTGGGGGTAATTTCATCATTTTTCTCGACTGTGTCGGAATGGGCTAAAATTTGACTGGTTGATCGGAAACAAAAACCGCGCCCGGGGCAATTTCATCATTTTTCGCGACTGTGTCGGAATGGGTTAAAAATTGACAGGTTGATCGGGAACAAAGACCGCGCCGGGAGCAATTTCGTCATTTTTTGCGATGGTGTCGGAATGGGCTAAAATTTGACTGGTTGATCGGGGACAAAAATCGCACCGGGGGCAATTTCGTCATTTTTCGCGACTGTGTCGGAATGGGCTAAAATTGGACTGGTTGCTCGGGTACAAAAATCGCGTCG
>NW_019232965.1:613-2590 GCF_002742605.1 Olea europaea var. sylvestris | reverse complement strand
TTTCGACACCGTCGCGAAAAATTACAAAATCACCCCCGGCGCGATTTTTGTTTCGCAGCAATCAGTCAAATTTTAGCCGATTCAGACACCGTCGCAAAAAATGACAAAATTGACACCGTCACGAAAAATGACGAAATTGCCCCTGCGCGATTTTTGTTTCCCATCAATCAGTTAAATTTTAGCCGTTTTCGACACCGGCGCGAAAAATGACGAAATTTCCCCCGGCGCAATTTTCGTTTTCCATCAATCAGTCAAATTTTAGACGATTCCGACACCGTCCCGAAAAATGACGAAATTGCCCCTGCGCGATTTTTGTTTCTCATCAATCAGTCAAATTTTAGCCGATTTCGACACCGGCGCGAAAAATGACGAAATTTCCCCCGGCGCGATTTTTGTTTCCCATCAACCAGTCAAATTTAAGACGATTCCGACACCGTCACAAAAATGATGAAATTACCCCTGTGCGATTTTAGTTTCCCATCAATCAGTCAAATTTTAGCCGATTTGGACACCGTCGCGAAAAATGACGAAATTGTCCCCGGCGCGATTTATGTTTCCCATCAATCAGTCAAATTTTAGCCGATTCCGACACCGTCGCGAAAAATGACGAAATTGCCCCCGACGATATTTTTGTTTCCCATCAATCAGTAAAATTTTTGCCAATTCCGACACCGTCACGAAAAATGGTGAAATTGCCCCTGCGCGATTTTTGTTTCCCATCAATCAATCAAATTTTAGCCGATTTCGACACCGTGCAAAAAATTACGAAATTGCCCCCGGCGCGATTTTTGAATCCGATCAATCTGTCAAATTTGAGCCAATTTCGACACCGTCGCGAAAAATTACAAAATCACCCCCGGCGCGATTTTTGTTTCGCTGCAATCGATCAAATTTTAGCCGATTCCGACACCGTCGAGAAAAATGACAAAATTGACACCGTCACGAAAAATGACGAAATTTCCCCTGCGCGATTTTTGATTCCCATCAATCAGTCAAATTTTAGCCGTTTTCGACACCGGCGTGAAAAATGAAGAAATTTCCCCCGGCGCAATTTTCGTTTCCCATCAATCAGTCAAATTTTAGACGATTCCGATACCGTCACGTAAAATGACGAAATTGCCCCTGCGCGATTTTTGTTTCTCATCAATCAGTCAAATTTTAGCCGATTTCAGCACCGTCACGAAAAATGACGAAATTACCCCCGGCGCGTTTTTTGTTTCCCATCAATCAGTCAAATTTTAGCCGATTCCGACACCGTCGCGAAAGATGACGAAATTGCCCCCGGCGTGGTTTTTGGTTCCCATCAATCAGTCAAATTTTAGCCGATTCCGACCCCGTCGCGAAAGATGACGAAATTGCCCCCGGCGTGGTTTTTGGTTCCCATCAATCAGTCAAATTTTAGCCGATTCCGACCCCGTCGCGAAAGATGACGAAATTGCCCCCGGCGTGGTTTTTGGTTCCCATCAATCAGTCAAATTTTAGCCGATTCCGACCCCGTCGCGAAAGATGACGAAATTGCCCCCGGCGTGGTTTTTGGTTCCCATCAATCAGTCAAATTTTAGCCGATTCCGACCCCGTCGCGAAAGATGACGAAATTGCCCCCGGCGTGGTTTTTGGTTCCCATCAATCAGTCAAATTTTAGCCGATTCCGACTCCGTCACGAAAAATGACGAAATTGCCCCAGCGCGATTTTTGTTTCCCATCAATCAGTCAACTTTTAGCCGATTCCGACACCGTCACGAAAAATGACGAAATTGCCCCTGCGCGATTTTTGTTTCCCATCAATCTGTCAAATTTTAGCAGATTTCGACACCGTCGCGAAAAATGACGAAATTACCCCCGAAGATATTTTTGTTTCCCACCAATCAGTCAAATTTTAGCCGATTCCGACACCGTCACGAAAAATGACGAAATTGCCCCGGCGCGATTTTTGTTTCCCATCAATCAGTCAAATTTTAGCCGATTTCGACACCGTCA
>NW_019232965.1:0-178 GCF_002742605.1 Olea europaea var. sylvestris | reverse complement strand
CGCGAAAAATGACGAAATTGCCCCCGGGGCGATTTTTGTTTCCCATCAATCAGTCAAATTTTAGCCGATTCCGACACCGTCGCAAAAAATGACGGAATTGCCCCCGGCGGGAGTTTTGTTTCCCATCAATCAGTGAAATTTTAGCCGATTCCGACACCGTCACGAAAAATGACGAAAT
>NW_019232964.1:0-2591 GCF_002742605.1 Olea europaea var. sylvestris | reverse complement strand
GCGCCGGGTGTAATTTCGTCATTTTTCGCAACTTTGTCGGAATTGGCTGAAATTTGACTCGTTGATCGGAAACAAAAACAACGTCGGGGGCAATTTCGTTATTTTTGTCGACTGTGTCGGAATTGGCTGAAATTTGGCTGTTTGATTTGAAATAAAAGTCGCGCCAGGGGCAATTTCGTCATTTTTCTCGACTGTGTCGGAATGGGCTTAAATTTGACAGGTTGATCGGAAACAAAAATCGCGCCGGGGGCAATTTCGTCATTTTTCTCGACTGTGTCGGGATGGGCTTAAATTTGACAGGTTGATCGGAAACAAAAATCGCGCCGGGGGCAATTTCGTCATTTTTCGCGACTGTGTCGGAATGGGCTCAAATTTGACTGGTTGATCGGGAAAAAAAACCGCGCCGGGGGGAATTTCATTATTTTTCGTGACTGCGTCGGAATTGCCTAAAATTTGACAAGTTGATCGGAAACAAAAATCGCGCCGGGGGCAATTTCGTCATTTTTCGCGATTGTGTCAGAATGGGCTCAAATTTGACAGGTTGATCGGGAATAAAAATCGCGCCGGGTGTAATTTAGTCATTTTTCGCAACTGTGTCGGAATTGACTACAATTCGACTGGTTGACCGGAAACAAAAACCGCGTCGGGGGCAATTTCGTCATTTTTCTCGATTGTGTCGGAATTGGCTGAAATTTGGCAATTTGATTGGAAATAAAAATCGCGACGGCGGCAATTTCGTCATTTTTCTCGACTGTATCAGAATGGGTTCAAATTTGACAGGTTGATCGGGTACAAAAACCGCGCCGGGTGTAATTTCGTCATTTTTCGCGACTTTGTCGGAATTGGCTGAAATTCGACTCGTTGATCGGAAACAAAAACAACGCCGGGGGCTATTTCGTTATTTTTGTCGACTGTGTCGGAATTGGCTTAAATTTGACAGTTTGATCTGAAATAAAAATCGCGCCGGGGTCAATTTCGTCATTTTTCTCGACTGTGTCGGAATGGGCTCAAATTTGACAGGTTGATCGGAAACAAAAATCACGCCGCGGGCAATTTCATTATTTTTCGTGACTGTATCATAGTGGGCTAAAATTTGACAGGTTGATCGGAAACAAAAATCGCGCAGTTGGCAATTTCGTCATTTTTCGCGACTGTGTCGGAATGGGCTCAAATTTGACAGGTTGATCGGGAACAAAAATCGCGCCGGGTGTAATTTCGTCATTTTTCGCGACTGTGTCGGAATTGGTTAAAATTCGACTGGTTAATCGGAACAAAAATCACGCCGGGGGCAATTTCGTCATTTTTCTCGACTGTGTCGGAATTGACTGAAATTTGGCAGTTTGATCGGAAATAAAAATGGCGCCGGCGGCAATTTCGTCATTTTTCTCGACTGTGTCGGAATGGGTTCAAATTTGACAGGTTGATCGGGAACAAAAATCTCGCCGGGTGTAATTTCGTCATTTTTTGCGACTGTGTCAGAATTTGCTGAAATTTGACTGGTCGATCGGAAACAAAAACAACGCCGGGGGCAATTTCGTCATTTTTGTCGACTGCGTCGGAATTAGCTGAAATTTGGCTGTTTGATTTGAAATAAAAATCGCGCCGGGGGCAATTTCGTTATTTTTCGTGACTATATCAGAATGGGCTAAAATTTGACAGGTTGATCGGAAACAAAAATCGCGCAGTTGGCAATTTCGACATTTTTCGCGACTGTGTCGGAATGGGCTCAAATTTGACTGGTTGATCGGAAACAAAAACCGCGCCTGGGGTAATTTCATTATTTTTCGTGGCTGCTTCGGAATTGCCTAAAATTTGACAAGTTGATCGGAAACGAAAATCGCGCCGGGGGCAATTTCGTCATTTTTCGCGATTGTGTCGGAATGGGCTCAAATTTGACAGGTTGACCGGAAACAAAAATCGCGTCGTGGGCAATTTCGTCATTTTTCTCGACTGTATCGGAATGGGCTCAAATTTGACAGGTTGACCGGAAACAAAAATCGCGTCGTGGGCAATTTCGTCATTTTTCTCGACTGTATCGGAATGGGCTCAAATTTGACAGGTTGACCGGAAACAAAAATCGCGTCGTGGGCAATTTCGTCATTTTTCTCGACTGTATCGGAATGGGCTCAAATTTGACAGGTTGACCGGAAACAAAAATCGCGTCGTGGGCAATTTCGTCATTTTTCTCGACTGTATCGGAATGGGCTCAAATTTGACAGGTTGACCGGAAACAAAAATCGCGTCGTGGGCAATTTCGTCATTTTTCTCGACTGTATCGGAATGGGCTCAAATTTGACAGGTTGACCGGAAACAAAAATCGCGTCGTGGGCAATTTCGTCATTTTTCTCGACTGTATCGGAATGGGCTCAAATTTGACAGGTTGACCGGAAACAAAAATCGCGCCGTGGGCAATTTCATTATTTTTCGTGACTGTATCAGAATGGGCTAAAATTTGACCGGTTGTTCGGAAACAAAAATCGCGCTGTTGGCAATTTCGTCATTTTTCGGGACTGTGTCGGAATGGGCTCAAATTTGACAGGTTTATCGAGAACAAAAATCGCGCCGGGTATAATTTCGTCATTTTTTGCAAC
>NW_019232963.1:0-2591 GCF_002742605.1 Olea europaea var. sylvestris | reverse complement strand
CCGCACGAGGGGCAATTTTTTCATTTGTTGCGACGGTGACAGAACGGGCCGAAATTTGGGAAGTTGATTGGAAACAGCCCACGAAATTGGACTCGGGTCATAGACCCTGATTGGAAACGGCCCGCGGAATCGGACTCGGGGTACAGACCCGGGATCACGGGATTTTAGCCAAATTCCTTCATTTGGGCCTTCGAATAATTAATTTCCGCATTTATTATGTCAGGTTGAAGAAGTGCTGGACAGAAAATTAACAAAGGAAAACTGCACCAGGGGCAATTTTTTCATTTGTCGCGACGGTGACAGAACGGGCCGAAATTTGGCAAGTTGATTTGAAACGGCCCGCAAAATTGGACTCGTGCCACAGACCCAAAATCACAGGATTTTAGCCAAATTCTTTCGTTTGGGCCTTCGAATAATTAATTTTCGTATTAATTCTGTTAGGATGAAGAAGTGCTGGACCGAAAATTTACAAAGAAAAACCGCACCAGAGGCTATTTTGTCAATTGTCGCGTTGGTGTCGGAATTGGCCGAAATTTGGCAGGTTGATTGAAAACGGCCCGCGAAATTGGACTCGGGGCACAGTCCCGGGATCACGAGATTTTAGCCAAATTCCTTCTTCTGGGCCTCCGAATAGTTTATTTTCGTATTAATTGTGTCAGGTTGAAGAAGTGTCGGACAGAAGATTAACAATGCAAAATCGCACCAGGGGCTATTTTGTCATTTGTCGTGACGGTGTCGGAATGGGCCGAACTTTGGCGGATTGTTTGGAAACGGCCCGCAAAATTGGACTCGGGTCACAGACCCGGGATCACGGGATATTAGCCAAATTCCTTCGTATGGGCCTCCAAATAATTATTTTTCATATTAATTATGTCCGGTTGAAGAAGTGCAGGACAGAAAATTGATAAAAAAAATCGCACCAGGGGCAATTTTATCATTTGTTGCGATGGTGTCGGAATGGGCCGAAATTTGGTAGGTTGATTGGAAACGGCCCGCGAAATTGGACTCGGGGCACAGACCCGGGATCACGGGATTTTTGTTGAATTCCTACGTTTCGACCTCCGAATAATTAATTTCCTTATTAATTAAGTCATGTTGAAGTCGCGACGGTGTCGGAATCGGCCGAAATTTGGCAGGTTGATTGAAAACGGCCCGTGAAATTGGACTCAGGGCACAGACTCGGGATCACGGGATTTTAGCCAAATTCCTTAATTTGGGCCTTCGAATAATTAATTTCCGCATTTATTATGTTAGGTTGAAGAAGTGCTGGGCAGAAAATTAACAAAGAAAAACTGCACCAGGGGCAATTTTTTCATTTGTCGCGACGGTGACAGAACGGGCCGAAATTTGGCAAGTTGATTTGAAACGGCCCGCAAAATTGGACTCGGGCCACAGACCCAAAATCACAGGATTTTAGCCAAATTCTTTCGTTTGGGCCTCCGAATAATTAATTTTCGTATTAATTATGTCGGGTTGAAGAAGTGTTGGACAGAAAATTAACAAAGAAAAGATGCACCAGGGGCAATTTTGTCATTTGTCGCGACGGTGTCGAAATGGGCCGAAATTTGGTAGGTTGATTGGAAACGGCCCGCGGAATCGGACTCGGGGTACAGACCCGGGATCACGGGATTTTAGCCAAATTCCTTCATTTGGGCCTTCGAATAATTAATTTCCGCATTTATTATGTCAGGTTGAAGAAGTGCTGGACAGAAAATTAACAAAGGAAAACTGCACCAGGGGCAATTTTTTCATTTGTCGCGATGGTGACAGAACGGGCCGAAATTTGGCAAGTTGATTTGAAATGGCCCGCAAAATTGGACTCCGGCCACAGACCCAGAATCACAGGATTTTAGCCAAATTCTTTCGTTTGGGCCTCCGAATAATTAATTTTCGTATTAATTATGTCGGGTTGAAGAAGTGTTGTACAGAAAATTAACAAAGAAAAGCTGCACCAGGGGCAATTTTGTCATTTGTCGTGACGGTGTCGAAATGGGCCGAAATTTGGCAGGTTGATTGGAAACGGCCCGTGGAATCGGACTCGGGGTACAGACCCGGGATCACGGGATTTTAGCCAAATTCCTTCGTTTGGGCCTCCAAATAATTAATTTCCGTATTAATTCTGTCAGGACGAAGAAGTGCTGGAACGAAAATTTACAAAGAAAAACCGCACCAGAGGCAATTTTGTCATTTGTCACGTTGGTGTCGGAATGGGCCGAAATTTGGCAGGTTGATTGAAAATGGCCTGCGAAATTGGACTCGGGGCACAGTCCTGGGATCACGAGATTTTAGCCAAATTCCATCGTCTTGTCCTCCGAATAATTAATTTCTGTATTAGTTATGTCAGGTTGAAGAAGTGTCGGACAGAAAATTAATAATGCAAAATCGTACCAGGGGCTATTTTGTAATTTGTTGCGACGGTGTCAGAATGGGCTGAAATTTGGCAAGTTTTTTGGAAACGGCCCACAAAATTGGACTCGGGTCATAGACCCGGGATCACTGGATTTTAGTCAAATTCCTTCGTATGGGCCTCCAAATAATTAATTTCCGTATTAATTATGTCCGGTTGAAGAAGTGCATGACAGAAAATTGAC
>NW_019232962.1:0-2591 GCF_002742605.1 Olea europaea var. sylvestris | reverse complement strand
TTAAAAAAAAAAAAAAAAAAAAAAAAAAAAAAAAAAAAAAAAAAAGGTTATGGATAAATACTGACAAATGAAATGAAAACTTTGGTGCAAAATTAAATGAATATATGTAATTGATTAGAAGCAATACCTCCGAAGGTACCATTGGTGCATTGACAGCAGTAGCAGCAAGCTCCCCCTTCAAGGCTCCAACAACAGCTTCAGCTATTTCAACGGCCACTCCTTCCTGTTTATGAGTTTGAACATTAATTTTAACATGGTAACAAGTAGAAAACATACAGAAAAATAAGTGTAGCGTTCTGTAAACCTGAGCTTCCATGGTACTAGCACCAAGATGAGGAGTTGCAGTTACATTCACATGCTGCACCAATTTGCTGTCCTTTGGTGGGGGCTCCACAGTGAAAACATCAAGTGCTGCCTGCAAAGAAGATTTTCTAAGTAATAATGAATAATATATTGTTTGATTATATTACAGTTTCACTTTATGTCTCAAATATTTAATCATTTGTTCTTCCAGGATAATGAAGCAAGAACCTGGGCTACAATGCCAGAATCAAGTGCCTTCACCAAAGCTTCCTCATCAATCACTCCCCCACGTGCAACATTGACAATTCTCACTCCTTTTTTCATCTTTGCAAAATTTTCAACATTGAGAATTTTAGATGTAGATGGAGTAAGTGGCATGTGAAGCGAGATGAAGTCTGCAGATGATATAGCTTCATCAAAGCTCACAAGCTCAACTCCTATTGCCCGAGCACGGTCAGCTGGGGCATATGGATCGTGTGCAATAACATGCATACCAAGCCCCTTGGCACGCCTTGCAACTTCAGTTCCAACCTTGCCAAAACCCATCACAGCAAGTGTCTTGCCAACAAGTGAAACACCAACGTATTTGTTCCTCTCCCATTTACCTGGATTGATTATATTATAATAACTCAAGTAATTATATTAATTTTGAAGCTAGAGGTGCAAATGGCAGCAATGAACTATTAACATATTACATATGAATAGAACAGGCTTGGAGTTCAAAAATAGCTTGACGTAAGAGTTGAGATCCATGGATTATCAAAAAACTACCAGAATATAGTAGCTTCATACACTTATCCTCTGTTTGGATAAATCAAATGGAATGTGTGGTTAAGAAAGGATGTGTCCATTGAAATGTGTGGTTGAAAATCAAGTTTGATCAATTATAAAGCATTTATAATTTATCCAAACGGAGGCTTAAACGCTGTTGTTTCATTTTATCATACTTTAAAAACATAAAATAATTCAACTATCAAAAAAACATAAAGTACTTCAATAATCCTCAGTGACTCCCACACAATAAGATTTAAAACAAGACCAAGGAAAACAATTCCTTTAGTTAAAGTTTCTCAAACTAGTGAGACACAGGAGAAGCCGATGTGGGATAAAGGGGAGAAATGGCCTATATTGAGAGAAACAGGGTCGGAATGTTCAGTTGTAGTAATATTTGTGTTACAAATAGGATCTATAAAAGAATCGATTTAGGGAACAAACTGTTGGTGCTGGAGATGTTAAGAGACAACGTGCACTGTGAAAACAGCGTACTTCTAATGGCTAGTGAAGCGGTAACTCCTATATTGTGTTAACATAAAACATGGGATTTCCGAACCAAAGAAAAATAAAATTAAGAAGTTCGTAACTTTCACTTTAGAAAGCAAAGGTCTTCAATATCAATGCAAAAGCATCTTAATACCGGACTGAATTTTCTTGAGCACAAGTACTGAAGGACATTGAGACTAAAAGGGATGACAAAATAAAAAAGCTCAACTTTCACACAACTTTTAAGGCAACACAAATAACTTACTGCTGCAGAGTAAATAAAATAACTAAGGAATCAGTTATCTTTATATTCAAATGGCAGCAAATTCAAAAGATCGCACAGCAATCAGATCTAACGTCATTCTACCGTCTCAAGACCCATAAACATTCCGCATACTTCGAATCTGAAGCTTTATCCATTTAAATTCAACTTTTTTATTCGAATTCACATTTAGAAAAATTGTTACCAACAACTTTTAACATTAAAAAGACTCATTTCAAACCAACAAAATGCAGAAATCAAAATACGTAGCCTATACATGTATGTGTTGATACAATTATACATGAATTACCAGCTTTGACAGAGGCATCTGCTTGCGCAATGTTCCTCGCCATGGCAGTGAGGAGCGCAATCCCATGCTCAGCCGCTGCGATTGTGTTAGCCGTGGGTGCATTCACCACAAGGCACCCGTGCTCAGTCGCAGCAGCCAGATCCACGTTATCTATTCCAACACCAGCTCTTCCAACAACCTTAAGCCTACCGCCGGAAGACTCAAACACCTCACGACTGACCTTCGTCCCGCTCCTCACGATCAGCGCGTCGCAGAGCGAGATCTTGGTGCATAGCTCCTCGGGACTGAGATTATAAGAGCAATCGACATTAGCGAAATCCTTGAGAAGCTTCACTCCGGCTTCGCCAAGCTTTTCGGCTACTAGGATTGTTGGCTTGGCGTCCATAGAGAGGACGATGAAGCGGCGGCCGCGGGGCTCGCTGTGGCGGAAAGAGAGAGCGGTTACACCGAAAGTGG
>NW_019232961.1:0-2591 GCF_002742605.1 Olea europaea var. sylvestris | reverse complement strand
CACATGCCCCTACTTCTTTCTTCTATACATCACATATTTCTTACACATGCATTTCTTACATTGGCAAAGAGTCAACTGCCCTATATTTTTAGGCTGGGATTCCCTGTGGGAATGCAGAAGCGGAATTATTCAGAAATTAAAATTTTCTTTAATTCAATAAGTAAGATCGTCTAGATGTTCACGTGTATATTATAACAAAATTAAAGGATTCGAATTTTTTTACCTAAACTCAATGATCAACCTTAAATTAACTCTGATCCACGAACTTTCGTATCCTTTCATTGCAAGAATCTTGGTGCTTCAAACCTTCAAGCCTTCTATGGTATTCTCCAACGAAAAGACTACACTGGCATATGGGCACCTTCTTTCAATTAATCCAAAAACTAATTATTTAATTTTCGACAAAAAGAAAATAATATATTTTCTCTCTTTTTCTCTCTACAAATTTGAATCTTATGGAATTATAATTGTTGTAGTATTTTTCTATCCATCTATTCTCTATTTATAGAGAAAAAGATGATAGAATTCTAGTACAATTATAATTTCACATTCAAACAAGAGTTCTAATTAAAACTCAAGCAGGAGTTCTAATTTAAGTCCAGTTTTAATTAGTTTACATATAATTGCATGTGTAGTCCTAGAACTTCAATTACAATTACAATTAAGTTTATAACTTTCATAGTAATTACAACCAACTACAAAACTTTATTGTAATTATAATTAAACCCAAAACTATTATAATTACCATAATTAAGTTCCAATGCTTTATGGAGCTACCACAGAGATCTGATCGGACATATATTTTTCAAGCTCCAATAATTAGAGCCTGTCTAGTCAACCCTAGACCACCCAATCTGATTATTAGTCTTTACTTTTTTCACTAAAGGCAAAAGACTGAACCCTTGGAATATATACGATCACAGAAGCCAATAAATCTGTAATACTTTTCCTTGACTTATCGTATATGTATTTTATCCCCGTCCGAGATCCAATAATTAGGTATGAGCATAAATGATCATTTTGCCCCTCTAATTATTCTCACTAACTTAAGTTTCATTTTCTTCAACAGTCCTGTGAACAAATCTCAGATGTTGAAGTTTAGCTGTCGCTAAATACTGAGCTCAAATTTTAACCGTTCAGCAGAAGATACTTAAGTAATCACTCTATCCATTTTTCAGGGTGACGATTCCCGACACGAATTCATGTTCTCTACTCCGCTCATTCCCAAGTTCCCAACTCATCAAGATATTTGACCAATCAAATTGATCTCACCCATTGATGAATCAAAGAACTATTAAAACCAAAAAAAGATATACATAATCCTATCAAGGGATTCAGATGAAATACATAGTTGTCAAGTGGAATTTAATTCTCCGCACGGCATACTATAGAATTAAATTCGACACGTGATCCGTTTAATACACTCCAACTGTACTAGTGTCACCTTTAACTATTTTTGTAATAAGGACAAATCATAACCCTGAATAGTGAATTGGTCAACACTACAACCTTCCAATATAAGGTGTCAATCCTTATACAATGGTTGTGAACAAATTATTTATGATCAAAATATAAGTGGTGTCACACTGTACTTCTCAACGCAAGTACCCAACTCATATTATCACAAGTGATCAGAGGCACTTTATTTCGCATACTCAATAATAAATAAATGCAATAAATAAAATAAACATAGTTTTATTCAATATAAAAAATTATTATTGTTATTTTTACATTAGTAAAACTATACTATATGGGCACACAACCCAACAAATCTCCCACTTTCCCTAGAGTATATGTGTCATGTCCTGTAACCCCATGCTTTGTACATGTCCATTAAAAACCTTAGTCGATAGGCTCTTTGTAAATGGATCCACGAGGTTATCCCCAATAGCAATTTTACTAACAATCACATCTCCTCTATTAACTACCTCTCTCAAGAGATGATACTTCTATTAAATATGTTTACCCCATCGATGACTCCTTGGTTCTTTCGCATTTGTCACTGCCCCACTACTATCACAGTACAGTGTTAGGGGCTGTGCAGATGCAGGTACCACCTCGATATCCGTTAGAAATTTTTTGAGCCACATCGCTTCCTTAGCGGCTTCACAGGCTGCTACATACTCAGCCTCTATGGTGGAATCAGCAATATATGATTGTTTGATACTTCTCCAAATAATGGCCCCACCACCAAGTGTAAACAGTGATCTTGATGTAGACTTGCGAGAGTCCTTTTCAGCCTGGAACTCTGAATCTGTATAACCTACTGGAACAAGATCTGGTGATGAGTAAACTAGCATGTGATTCTTTGTCTTTCGAAGGTACTTTAGGATATGCTTTATAGCCACCTAGTGTTCCGGTCCAGGGTTAGATTGATATTGATTCACCATACCAACAGCATAACAAATGTCAGGTCTAGTGCACAGCATAGCATACACGAGACTACCAACTGCCGATGCATAAGGTATCCTACTCATACATTCTACCTCTTCAGGAGTCTTAGGGGATTGATCCTCAAAGAGTTGGATTCCATGCCTGAAAGGTAAATTACCTTTCTTGGAATCTTGCATGGCAAATCTGACAAGTATCTT
>NW_019232960.1:0-2591 GCF_002742605.1 Olea europaea var. sylvestris | reverse complement strand
TTGGAATCGAGTCAATGAAAAGTGGTTTTTGATTTCATGATAACTTCGGGTTTGTTCATTTTTGGCGAAATGCTAGTCTAATTGGATTGGAATCGAGCCAATGAAAAGTGGTTTTTGATTTCATGATAACTTCGGGCTTGTTTGTCTTTGGCGAATTGCTAGTCTAATTCAATTGGAATCGAGAAAATGAAAAAGTGATTTTTGATTTCATGATAACTCTTGGTTTGTTCGTTTTTGGCAAATTGCTTGTCTAATTCGATTGGAATCGAGCCAATGAAAAATGGCTTGTGATTTCATGGTAACATTGAGTTTGTTCCTTTTTGGAGAATTACTGGTCTAATTCGATTGGAATCAAGCCAATGAAAATTAATTTTTGATTTCTTGATAACTTCGGGTTTGTTCGTTTTTAGCGAATTGCTAGTATAATTCGATTAGAATCGAGCTAATGAAAAGTAGTTTCTGATTTCATGATAACTTCGGGTTTGTTCATTTTTGGCGAACTGCTAGTCTAATTCGATTGGAATCAAGCCAATGAAAAGTAGTTTTTGATTTCATGATAACTTCGGGTTTGTTCGTCATTGGCAAATTGCAAGTCTAATTAGATTGGAATCGAACAAATGAAAAGTGGTTTTTGATTTCATGATAACTTCGGGTTTGTTCATTTTTTCGAAATGCTAGTCTAATTCGATTCGAATCGAGCCAATGAAAAGTGATTTTTGATTTCATGATAACTTCGGGTTTGTTCGTCTAATTCGATTGGAGCCAATGAAAAGTGATTTTTGATTTCATGATAACTTCGGGTTTGTTCATCTAATTCGATTGGAATCGAGCCAATGAAAAGTGATTTTTGATTTCATGATAACTTTGGGTTTGTTCATTTTTGGCAAATTGCTTGTCTAATTCGTTTGGAATCGAGCCAAAGAAAATTGGTTTTTCATTTCATGTTAACATCACTTTTGTTCATTTTTGGCGAATTGCTGGCCTAATTTGATTGGAATCGAGCCAATTAAAAGTGGTTTTTGATTTCATGAAAAGTTCGGCTTTGTTAGCTTTCAATGGATTGCTTGTTTAATTCGATTGGAAACGAGCAAATGAAAAGTGGTTTTTGATTTCATGATAACCTCGGGTCTGATACTTTCGACAAATTGCTTGTCTAGTTCGATTGGAATCGAACAAATGAAAAGTGGTTTTTGATTTCATGAAAACTTCGGGCTTCTTCATTTTTGGCGAATTGCTAGTCAAATTCGATTGGAATCGAGCCAATGAAAAGTGGTTTTTGATTTCATGATAAGTTTGGGTTTGTTCATTTTTGGCGAATTGCTAGTCTAATTCGATGCGAATCGAGCCAGTGAAAGGTGGCTTTTGATTTCATGCTAACTTCGTGTCCGTTGGTTTCGGCGAAATGCTAGTCTATTTCAATTGGAATGGAGCTAATGAAAAGTGGTTTTTGATTTCTTGATAACTTCGGGTTTATTCATTTTTGGCGAATTGCTAGTGTAATTCGATTAGATTCGAGCTAAGGAAAAGTAGTTTTTAATTTCATGATAACTTCGGGTTTGTTCTTTTTGGCGAACTGCTAGTCTAATTCGATTGGGATCGAGCCAACGAAAAGTGATTTTTGATTTCATGATAACTTCGGGGTTGTTCGTCTTTGGCAAATTGTAAGTCTAATTCGATTGGAATCGAGCCAATGAAAAGTGATTTTTGATTTCATGATAACTTTGGGTCTGTTCATTTTTGGCAAATTGGTTGTCTAATTCGTTTGGAATCGAGCCAATGAAAATTGGCGTTTCATTATATGTTAACATCGCTTTTGTTCATTTTTGGCGAATTGCTGGCCTAATTTGATTGGAGTCGAGCCAATTAAAAGTGGTTTTTGATATCATGAAAGTTTGGCTTTGTTAGCTTTCGACGAATTGCCTGTTTGATTCGATTGGAATCAAGCAAATGAAAAGTGATTTTTGAATTCATGATAACGTCGGGTCTGATCCTTTTCGACAAATTGCTTTTCTAGTTCGATTGGAATCGAGCCGATGAAAAGTGGTTTTTGATTTCATGAAAACTTCGGGCTTCTTCATTTTTTGCGAATTGCTAGTCTGATTCTATTGGAATCGAGGCAATGAAAAGTGGTTTTTGATTTCATGATAAGTTCGGGTTTGTTCATTTTTGGCGAATTGCTAGTCTAATTCGATTCGAATCGAGCCAGTGAAAAGTTACTTTAGATTTCATGACAACTTCGGGTTTGTTCATTTTTGGCGAAATGTTAGTCTAATTAGATTGGAATTGAGCTAATGAAAAGTTGTTTTTAATTTCTTGTTAACTTCGGGTTTATTCATTTTTGACGAATTGCTACTCTAATTCGATTAGAATCGAGCTAATGAAAAGTAGTTTTTGATTTCATGACAACTTCGAGTTTGTTCATTTTTGGCGAACTGCTACTCCAATTCGATTGGAATTGAGCCAACGAAAAGTGGTTTTTGATTTCATGATAACTTCGGGTTTGTTCGTCTTTGGCGAATTGCAAGTCTAATTAAATTGGAATCGAGCCACTGAAAAGTGGTTTTTGATTTCATGATAACTTCGGGTTTGTT
>NW_019232959.1:0-2591 GCF_002742605.1 Olea europaea var. sylvestris | reverse complement strand
ACCATGTAGATGTTTTTTATAAAACTTTCATATGAATTATGTTTATGGCTTAGAGACTCTTCAAATTCTTAGTTAAAGGCTAAATTTAATGATAATACAACTCCCCCACTTAATTTTTCTTTAAAAAGAAAGGTTATAGAAGTGGAAGGTCACTTTTTCATTACACTCCTCTTCAAATCCGAATTTCATTTCATTTTCTCTCAAAAAGAATATATTTCATATCAAGTTAAGCTTAAGGAATAACAAGGATGAGAAGAAGGAAGACTTTCCATACATTTTGTTCTTTTATCCAAGAAAATTCAAGGTAGGTAGAGGTGCAAGTGTTTATTCGTTTTCAAATTTGATTTTTCGTTAAAAATTGAATGAAATGGTACCTTCGGGTATGGGAAAACTATTTGAAATTGAAATTTTAATCGAATTTGATTGGAAAGGCGCCAATAAACTAAACCCACGTAAAATTTTAGTTAAGTTTGATTGGAAGCGCACCAATGAACAAAATCCAGATGAAATTTTACTCAAATTTGATTGGAAACGCTCCATTTAACAAAACTCAGTTGAAATTGTAGTCATATTTGATTTGAAGAGCGCCAATGAACAAAATTGGGACGAAATTTTAGTCAAATTTGATTGGAAACGCGCCGAAGAACTAAACCCATGCGAAATTGTAGAAAAATTCTGTTGGAAATGCGCCAATGATAAAACTTAACTAAAAATTTAGTCAAATTGATTACAAACACGCCAATGAACTAAATTCAGGTGCAATTTTAGTCAAATTTGATTGGAAGCCCGCTAATGAACAAAATGCAGATAAAATTTTAGTCAAATTTGAATGAAAACGAGCCCATGAACTAAATCTAAGCGGAATTTTTGTCAAATTTGACTGGAAACCCGCTAATGAACAAAATCAAATTTAAATTTCAGTCAAATTTGATTGGAAACGTGCCAACGAAATAAATCCATGAGAAATTTTAGTTAAATTTGATAGGAAACCTGCCAATGAACAAAATGCAGATGAAATTTTTGTTAAATTTGATTGGAAACGCACTAATGAACCAAATTTAGATGAAATTTTAGCCAAATTTGACTAGAAATAGGGCAGCGAACAAAACGCAGGTGAGATTTTACTAAACCAATGTGAAATTTTAGTTAAATTCTATTGGAAATGCATCAATAATAAAACTCACATGAAAATTTAGTCAAATTTGATTACAAACACGCCAATGAACTAAATCTGGTGAAATTTTAGTCAAATTTGATTGTAAACCCCCAATGAACAAAACGCACATGAAATTTTTGTCAAATTCGAACGAAAACGCGCTAATGATTTAAACCTAAGTGGAATTTTTGTCAAATTTGATTGGAAATCTGCTAATGAACAAAATCAAATTAAAAAAAATTAAAATTTGGGTCAAATTTAATTTAAAACGTGCCAGTGAACTAAAGCCATGAGAAATTTTAGTCTAATTTGATTGGAAACCCGCCGATAAACAAAACGCAGATAAAATTTTAGTCAAATTTGAATAAAAATGCGCCCATGAACTAAACCTAAGCGAAATTTTAGTCAAATTTGGCTGAAAACCCACTAATAAACAAAATCAAATTTAAATTTCCGGGCAAATTCGATTGAAAACGCGTCAATAAATCAAACTCAGATGAAATTTTGATCAAATTTGATTAGAAACACGCCAATGAAGAAAACCTAGGTGAATTTTTAGTCAAATTTGATTGGAAGCATTCCAATAAACTAAATCCATGTGAAATTCTAGTCAAATTTGATTGGAAGCGCACCAATGAACAAAAATTCAGACGAAATTTTACTCAAATTTGATTGAAAACGTACCATTTAATAAAACTCAGATGAAATTGTAGTCATATTTGATTTGAAGTGTGCCAATGAACAAAATTCAGACGACATTTTAGTCAAATTTGATTGGAAACACACCAAAGAACTAACCCATGTGAATTTTTTTGTAAAATTCTCTTGGAAATGCGCCAATGATAAAACTAAACTTAAAATTTAGTCAAATTTGACAACAAACATGCCAATGAACTAAATCCATGTGAAATTTTAGTCAAATTTGATTGGAAACCCGTCGATGAACAAAACACAGATGAAGTTTTAGACAAAATTGAATGAAAATACGCCAATGAACTAAACCTTAAAGGAATTTTAGTCAAATTTGACAGGACACCCGCTAATGAACGAAATAAAATTTAAATTTGAGCCAAATTTGATTGGAAATGCGCCAATGAACTAAACCCATGAGAAATTTTAGTCAAATTTGATTGAAAACCCACGATGAATGAAACGCAGATGAATTTTTTGTTAAATTTGATTGGGAACGCGCCAATGAACCAAACTCAAGTGAAATTTCAACCAAATTTGATTAGAAACATGTCAATGAACGAAATTCAGTTGAAGTTTTAGTCAAATTTGATTGAAAATGTGCCAATAAACAAAACTCACGTGAAATTTTAGTCAAATTTGATTGGAAGCGCACCAATGAACAAAATCCTAATGAGATTTTACTCAAATTTGATTGTAAACGCGCCATTTAACAAAACTCAGATGCAATTGTAGTCATATTTGA
>NW_019232958.1:0-2591 GCF_002742605.1 Olea europaea var. sylvestris | reverse complement strand
CACTTTAGTTTACACTTTGCCACATGACATTACCCGGTTGGCCAGTTTAAATTTTAGACATTTTTCCCATCCAATTGACACCTAAAACAATGCAAGTGTCAAACAACGTTTCAAAATCAGTGTACAAATAGAAAAGATCAATCGGTAAGGTCTTTGCTACATGTACAATATGGTGTACACTTTAGTTTACACTTTGCCACATGACATTACATTTTGGACAGCTTAAATTTCAAATAGTTTCCCATCCAATTGACTTTTGACAACAATGCAAGTGTCAAGCAACGTGTCAAAAATCAGTGTTCAAATTGCAAAGTTCAATCGATAAGGACCTTGCTACATGTACACTATGGTGTACACTTTAGTTTACACTTTACCACATGACGTTACATTTTGGACAGTTTAAATTTCAAATAGTTTTCCCATCCAATTGAGTTTTGATAACAATGGAAGTTTCTAACAACGTGTCAAAAATCAGAGTATAAATAGCAAAGCTCAATTGGTAGGGTCCTTGCTATATGTACACTATGGTGTACACTTTAGTTTACACTTTAGCTCGTGACATTACCCTGTTGGATAGTTTAAATTTCAAATAGTTTTCCCATCCAATTGAAACTTGACAACAATGCAAATTTCAAACAGCGTGTCAAAAATCAGCGTACAAATAGCAATGTTCAATCGGTAGCGACCTTGCGATATGTACACTATGGTGTACACTTTAGGTTACACTTAGCCATGTGACCTTACCATATTGGACAGTTCAAATTTCAAATAGTTTTCCCATCCAATTTATACTTGACATCAATGAAAGTGTCAAACAACATGTCGAAAATCTGTGTACAAATAGCAAAGTTCAATCGATAAGCGCCTTGCTGCATGTACACTATGTTGTACACTTTAATTTAGACTTTCCCCCTTGATATTACCAAGTTGGATAGTTTAAATTTTAAATAGTTTTCCCATCCAATTGAGGTTTGACAAAAATGCAAGTATCAACAACATGTCAAAAATCAGTTTACAAATAGCAATGTTCAATCGGAAAGAACCTTTCTACATGTACGCTATGGTGTACACTTTAGTTTACACTTTACCACGTGACATTACCGTGCTAGATAGTTTAAATTTCAAACAGTTTTCCCATCCAATTGACACTTGATAACAATGTAAATATCAAACAACGTGTCAAAAATTAGTGTACAAATAGCAAAGTTCAACAGGCAATAAACTCGCTACATGTACATTATGGTGTATACTTTAAAAGTTCAATTGATAAGGTCCTTGCTACATGTACACTATGGTGTACACTTTTGTTTACACTTTGCCACATGACATTACCCTATTGGATAGTTTAAATTTTAAGCAGTTTACCAATCCAATTGGCACTTGACAACAATGCACGTGTAAAAAATTAGTGTACAAATAGCAAAGTTCAATCAGAAGGGACCTTGCTACATGTACACTATGGTGTACATTTTAGTTTACTCTTTGCCACGTGACATTACCCTGTTGGATAGTTTAAATTTCGAACAGTTTTCCCATCCAATTGACACTGGACAACAATGAAAGTGTCAAACAATGTGTCAAAAATCAGTGTACAAATAGCAAAGTTCAATCGGTAAGAACCTTGCTACATGTACACTATGGTGTACACTTTAGTTTACACTTTGCCACGCGACATTACCCTGTTGGACAGTTTAAATTTCAAACAGTTTTCCCATCCAATTGACACTAGACAACAATGCAAGTGTCAAACAACATGTCAAAAATCAGCTTACGAATAGCAAAATTCAATCGGTAAAAACCTTACGACATGTAAACTTTGGTGTACACTTTAGTTTACACTTTGCCATGTGACATTACCCTGTTGGGCAGTTTAATTTTCAAACTGTTTTCCAATCCAAATGACACTTGACAACAAAGAAAGTGTCAAACAACGTGTCATAAATCAGTGTACAAATAGTAAACTTCAATCGGTAAGAAACTTGCTACATGTACACTATGGTGTACACTTTAGTTTACACTTTGCCATGCCACATTACCTTGTTAGACAGTTTAAATTTCAAGTAGTTTCCCTATCCAATTGACACTTGACAACAATTTAACTATCAAACAACGTGTCAAAAATTAGTGTACAAATAGTAGAGATCAATCAGTGAGGACCTTGCTACATGGACACTTTGGTGTACACTTTAGTTTACAATTGGCCATGTGACATTACCCTACTGGACAGTTTAAATTTCAAACAGTTTTCTCATCCAATTGACACTCGACAACAATGCAAGTGTCAAGCAACATGTCAAAAATTAGTGTACAAATAGCAAAGTTCAATTGAATAGAACCTTGCGATATGTACACCATGGTGTAAACTTTAGTTTACACTTTGCCACGTGACATTACCCTGTTTGATAGTTCAAATTTCTAATAGTTTTTCGATCTAGTTGACACTTAACAACAATGCAAGTGTCAAACAACGTGTCTAAAATTAGTATAGAAATCGTAAAGTTCAGTCCATTAGAAACTTGCTTTATGTACACTATGGTGTCTACTTTAGTTTACACTTTGCCAAGTGACATCATCCTGCTGGGCAGTTTACA
>NW_019232957.1:0-2592 GCF_002742605.1 Olea europaea var. sylvestris | reverse complement strand
CGTGGCAAAGTTTAAACTAAAGTGTACACCGTAGTATACATGTAGCAAGGTTCTTACAGATTGAAATTTGTTGTTTGTACACTAATTTTCGACACGTTGTTTGACACTTGCATTGTTGCCAAGTTTCAATTGGATGGGAAACTCTTTGAAATTTAAACTATCCAACAGGGTAATGTTATGTGGCATAGTTTAAACTAAAGTGTACACCATAGTGTACATGTCGCAAGGTCCTTACCAATTGAACACTGCAATTTGTACATTGATTTTTAACTCGTTGTTTGAGACTTGGATTGTTTTCAAGTGTCAATTGGATGGAAAAACTGTTTGAAATTTAAACTTTCCAATGGGGTAATGTCACGTGGCAAAGTGTAAACTAAAGTTTACCCCATAGTGCCATGGAGCAAGGTTCTTGCAGATTAAATTTTGCTATTTGTAAACAGATTTTGACACGTTGTTTGACACTTTCGTTATTGTTAAGTGTCAATTGGGTGGGAAATTGAACTTTGTTGCTTGTACACTAATTTTCATCACATTGTTTGACACTTGCATTGTTGTCAAGTGTCAATTGGATGGGAGAACTGTTTGAAATTTAAACTATCCAGCAGGGTAATGTCACGTGCCAAAGTGTAAATTAAAGTGTACACCAGAGTGTACATGTAGCAAGGTCCTTACCGTTTGAGCTTCGCTATTTGTGCACTGATTTTTGACACGTTGTTTGACACTTGCATTACTGTCAGGTGCCAATTGGATGGGAAAATAATTTGAAATTTAAACTGCCCAACAGACTAATATCACGTGGCGAAGTTTAAACTAAAGTGTACACCATAGTGTACATGTAGCAAGGTCCTTTTCGATTAAACATTAGAATTTGTACACTGATTTTTAACACGTTGTTTGGCACTTGCATTGTTGTCAAGTGTCAATTGGTTGGGAAAACTACTTGAAATTTAAACTCTCCAATAGGGTAATGCCACGTGGCAATGTGCAAACTAAAGTGTACACCATAGTGTACATGTAGCAAGGTCTTACCGATTGAAATTCGCTATTTGTACACCAGTTTTTGACACGATATTTGACACTTGCATTGATGTCAAATTTCAATTGGATGATAAAACTTCTATTTGTACACTGATTTTTGACACTTGCATTGTTGTCAAGTGTCAATTGGATGGGAAATTTTTTTGAAATTTAAACAGTCCAACAGGGTAATGTCATGTGGCAAAGTGTAAACTAAAGAGTACACCATAGTGTACATGTAGCAAGGTTCTTACCGATTGAACTTTGCTATTTTTACACTAATTTTTGACATGTTGTTTGACACTTTCGTTGATGTCAAGTGCCAATTAGATGAGGAAACTCTTTGAAATTTAAACTGTCCAATAGGGTAGTGTCACGTGGCAAAGTGTAAACTAAAGTGTACATGTAGCAATGTTCTTACCGATTGAACTTTGCTATTTGTACACTGATTTTGGACACATTGTTTGACACTTGCATTGTTGTCAAGTGTCAATTGGATGGGAAAACTGTTTGAAATTTAAACTGTCCACGGTAATGTTACGTGGCAAGGTTTAGATCAAAGTGTACACTATAGTGTACATGTAGCAAGGTCCTTACCGATTGAGAATTTCAATTTGTACACTAATTTTTAACACGTTGTTTGAGACTTGAATTATTGTCAAGTGTCAATTGGATGGGAAAACTGTTCGAAATTTAAACTTTCCAACGGGGTAATGTCACGTGGCAAAGTGTAAACTAAAGTTTACACCATAGTGCACATGGAGCAAGGTTCTTACCTATTGAACTTTGCTATTTGTAAACTGATTTTTTACACATTGTTTGACACTTCCATTGTTGTCAAGTGTTAATTGGATGGGTAAACTATTTCAAATTTAAACCGTCGAGTAGGGTAATATCACGTGGCAAAGTGTAATCTAAAGTATACACTATAGTATACATGTTGCAAGGTTCTTACCGATTGAACTTTGATATTTGTACGCTGATTTTTGACCCGTTGTTTGACACTTGTATTGTTCTCAAGTGCCAATTGGATGTCAAAACTGTTTGATATTTAAATTGTCAAATGGGGTAATGTCACATGGCAAAGTGTAAACTAAAGTGTACACCATAGTGTACATGTAGGAAGGCTCTTACCGATTGAACTTTGCTATTTTTACACTGATTTTTGACACGTTGTTTGGCACTTGCGTTGTTTTCAAGTGTCAATTGGATGGAAAAACTGCTATTTGTACACTAATTTTTGACACGTTCTTTGATACTTGCATTGTTGTCAAGTGTCAATTGGGCGGAAAAACTGTTTGAAATTAAACTGTCCAATAGGGTAATGCCACGTCGCTAAGTGTAAACTAAAGTATACACCATAGTGTACATGTAGCAAGGTTCTTACCGATTGAACTTTCCGATATGTACACTAATATTTGACCCGTTGTTTGACATTTGCATTGTTGTCAAGTGTGAATTGGAGGGGAAAACTGCTATTTGTACACCGATCTGTGACACGTTGTTTGACACTTGCAATGTTGTCAAGTGTCAATTGGATGGGTGAACTGTTTGAAATTTAAACTGTCTAATAGG
>NW_019232956.1:0-2592 GCF_002742605.1 Olea europaea var. sylvestris | reverse complement strand
TTTCCCATCAATCAGTCAAATTTTAGCCGATTCCGACACCGTTGAGAAAAATGACTAAATTGCCCCGGCGCGATTTTTATTGCTGATGAATCTGTCATATTTTAGTCGATTCCGTCGCCGTCGCGAAAAATGACGAAATTGCCCTCGGCGCGATTTTTGTTTCCGATCAATCAGTCAAATCTGAGCCCATTCCGACACCGTCACGAAAAATGACGAAATTGCCCCCGCGCGCGATTTTGTTTCCGATCATTCAGTCAAATTTTAGCCGATTCCGACACCTTCGCGAAAAATGACCAAATTTTCCCCGGCGCGATTTTTGTTTCCGATAAATCTGTAAACTTTTAGCCGATTCCGACACCGTCGCGAAAAATGACGAAATTGCCCCCGGCGCGATTTTTGTTTCCCATCAATCAGTCAAATTTTAGCCGATTCCGACACCGTTGAGAAAAATGACGAAATTGCCCCCGGCGCGATTTTTGTTGCCGATGAATCTGTCAACTCTTAGCCGATTCCGACACCGTCGCGAAAAATGACGAAATTCCCCCCGGCGCGATTTTTGTTTCCGATCAATCTGTCAAATTAGCCGATTCCGACACCGTCGAGAAAAAAGACGAGATTGCCCCCAGCGCGATTTTTGTTTCCGATCAATCAGTCAAATTTTAACCGATTCCGACACCGTCGCGAAAAATGACGAAATTGTCCCCGGCGCGATTTTTATTTCCGATTAATCTGTCAAATTTTAGCCGATTCCGACACCGTCGCGAAAAATGACGAAATTGCCCCCGGCGCGATATTTTTCCGATAAATCTGTCAAATTTTAGCCGATTCCGACACCGTCGCGAAAAATGACGAAACTGCCCCTGGCGCGATTTTCGTTTCCGATAAATCTGTCAAATTTTAGCCGATTCTGACACCGTCGTGAAAAGTGACGAAATTGCCCCCGACTCGATTTTTGTTTCCGATAAATCTGTCAAATTTTAGCCGATTCTGAAACCGTCGTGAAAAATGACGAAATTGCCCCCGGCGCGAGTTTTGTTTCCGATCAATCAGTCAAATTTTAGCGGATTCCGACACCGTCGCGAAAAATGACGAAACTGCCCCTGGCGCGATTTTCGTTTCCGATAAATCTGTCAAATTTTAGCCGATTCTGAAACCGTCGTGAAAAATGACGAAATTGCCCCCGGCGCGAGTTTTGTTTCCGATCAATCAGTCAAATTTTAGCGGATTCCGACACCGTCGCGAAAAATGACGAAACTGCCCCTGGCGCGATTTTCGTTTCCGATAAATCTGTCAAATTTTAGCCGATTCTGAAACCGTCGTGAAAAATGACGAAATTGCCCCCGGCGCGAGTTTTGTTTCCGATCAATCAGTCAAATTTTAGCGGATTCCGACACCGTCGCGAAAAATGACGAAACTGCCCCTGGCGCGATTTTCGTTTCCGATAAATCTGTCAAATTTTAGCCGATTCTGAAACCGTCGTGAAAAATGACGAAATTGCCCCCGGCGCGATTTTGTTTCCGATCATTCAGTCAAATTTTAGCCGATTCCGACACCTTCGCGAAAAATGACGAAATTGCCTCCGGCTCTATTTTTGTTTCCGATCAATCACTCAAATTTTAGCCGATTAAGACACCGTCGCGAAAAATGACGAAATTTTCCCCGGCGCGATTTTTGTTTCCGATAAATCTGTCAAATTTTAGCCGATTCCGACACCGTCGCGAAAAATGACGAAATTGCCTCCGGCTCTATTTTTGTTTCCGATCAAACTGCCAAATTTCAGCCAATTCCGACCCAGTCGAGAAAAAATGACGAAATTGCCCCCGGCGCGATTTTTGTTTCCGATCAATCAGTCAAATTTTAGCCGATTCCGACACCGTCGCGAAAAATGACGAAATTGCCTCCGGCTCTATTTTTGTTTCCGATCAAACTGCCAAATTTCAGCCAATTCCGACCCAGTCGAGAAAAAATGACGAAATTGCCCCCGGCGCGATTTTTGTTTCCGATCAATCAGTCAAATTTTAGCCGATTCCGACACCGTCGCGAAAAATGACGAAATTGCCTCCGGCTCTATTTTTGTTTCCGATCAAACTGCCAAATTTCAGCCAATTCCGACCCAGTCGAGAAAAAATGACGAAATTGCCCCCGGCGCGATTTTTGTTTCCGATCAATCAGTCAAATTTTAGCCGATTCCGACACCGTCGCGAAAAATGACGAAATAGCCCCCGGCGCGATTTATGTTTCCGATCAATCAGTCAAATTTGAGCCCATTCCGACACCGTCACGAAAAATAACGAAATTGCCCCCGGCGCGATTTTTGTTGCCGTTGAATCTGTCAAATTTTAACCGATTCCGACACCGTCGCGAAAAATGACGAAATTGCCCAGGGCGCGATTTTTGTTTCCGATCAATCAGTCAAATTTGAGCCCATTCCGACACCGTCGCGAAAAATGACAAAATTGCCCCGGCGCGATTTTTTTCCCGATGAATCTTTCAAATTTTAGCCGATTCTGGCACCGTCGCGAAAAATGACGAAATTGTCCCCGGCGCGATTTTTGTTTCCGATGAATCTGTCAAATTTAGCCGATTCCGACA
>NW_019232955.1:0-2592 GCF_002742605.1 Olea europaea var. sylvestris | reverse complement strand
GGGTAATGACACGTGGTAAAGTGTAAACTAAAATGTACATGAAGCAAGGTTCTTAACGATCGAACTTTGCTATTTCTACACTGTTTTTCGTCACGTTATTTGACACTTACATTGTTTTCAAGTGTCAATTGAATGGGAAAACTGTTTAAAATTTAAACTGTCCAACAGGGTAATGTCACGTGGTAAAGTGTAAACTTAAGTGTGTACACCATAGTGTACATGTAGCAATGTTAATACCGATTGAACTTTGCTATCTGTACACTAATTTTTGACACGTTGTTTGGCACTTGCATTGTTGTTAAGTGCCAATTGGATGGGAAAACTGTTTGAAATTTAAACTGTCCAATAGAGTAATGTCACGTGGCAAAGTTTAAGCTAAAGTGTATACCATAGTTTACATATAGCAAGGTCCTTACCGATTGAGTATTGTTATTTGTACACTGATTTTTGACACGTTGTTTGACACTTGCATAGTTGTCAAATTTTATTCGAAGGAAAAACTGCTTGAAATTTAAACTGTCCAACAGGGTAATAACACGTGGCAAAGTGTAAAGTAAAGTGTACACCATAGTATACATGCTGCAAGGTTCTTAACGATCAAACTTTGCTATTTCTACATTGATTTTTGTCACGTTGTTTGACACTTGCATTGTTTTCAAGTGTCAATTGAATGGGAAAACTATTTAAATTTCAAACTATCCAGTAGGGTAATGTCACTTGGCAAAATGTAAACTTAAGTGTGTACACTATAGTGTAGATGCAGCAATGTTCATACCGATTGAACTTTGCTATTTGTACACTGATTTTTGACACGTTGTTTGACACTTGCATTGTTGTTAAGTGCCAATTGGATGGGAAAACTATTTGAAATTTAAACTGTCCAATAGGATAATGTCACGTGGCAAAGTTTAAACTAAAGTTTACACCTTAGTGTACATGTGGCAAGGTCCTCACTTATTGAATTTTGCCATTTGTACACTGATTTTGGACAATTGTTTGACACTTGCATTATTGTCAAGTATCAATTGTATGGGAAAAATTGTTTGAAATTTAAACTGTCCAACAAGGTAATGTCACGTGCAAAGTGTAAACTAAAGTGTACAACATAGTGTACATGTAGCACTGTTCTTACCAATCGAACTTTGCTAATTGTACATAGATTTTTGACACGTTGTTCGACACTTGCATTGTTGTCAAGTGTCAATTGGATGGGAAAATTGTTTGAAATTTAAACTGTCCAAAAGGGTAATGTCACGTGGCAAAGTGTAAACTAAATTGTACACCATAGTGTATATGTAGCAACGTCTTTTCTGATTGAACTTTGCGATTTGTACACTGATTTTTGACACGTTGTTTGACACATACATTTCTGTCAAGTGTCAATTGGATGGGAAAATTGTTTGAAATTTAAATTTTCCAACAGGGTAATGTCACGTTGCAAAGTGTAAACTAAAGTGTACACCATAGAGTACATGTAGCAAGGTTCTTACTAATTGAACTTTGCTATCTGTACGCTAATTTTTGACACGTTGTTTGAATCCTGCATTGTTATCAAGTGTCAATTAGATGGGAAAACTGTTTGAAATATAAACTGTCGGACAAGATAACGTCACGTGGCAAAGTTAAACTAAAGTGTACACCATAGCTTATCAAATGTTAATTTTATGGAAAAACTGTTTGAAATTTAAACTGTCTAGCAGGGTAATGTCACGTGGCAAAGTGTAAACTTAAGTGTGTACACCATAGTGTACATGTTACAATGCTCATACCGAATGAACTTTGCTATTTGTACACTGATTTTTTATACGTTGTTTGATACTTTCATTGTAGTTAAGTGCCAATTGGACGGGAAAACTGTTTGAAATTTAAACTGTCCAATAGGGTAATGTCACGCGACAAAATGTAAACTAAAGTATATACCATACTTTACATGTAGCAAGGTCCTTACCGATTGCACATTGCTATTTGTACACCAATTTTTGACACGTTTGACACTGGCAATTTTGTCAAGTGTCAATTGGATGGAAAAACTGTCTGAAATTTAAACTGTCCAACAGGGTTATGTCATGTTGCAAAGTGTAAACTAAAGTGTACACCATAGTGTGCATGTAGCAAGGTTCTTAATGATCGAACTTTGCTATTTCTACATTGATTTTTGTCACGTTGTTTGACACTTGCATTGTTTTCAAGCATCAATTGAATGGGAAAACTATTTAAAATTTAAACTGTCTAGCAGGGTAATGTCACTTGGCAAAGTGTAAACTTAAGTGTGTACCCCATAGTGTAGATGTAGCAATGTTCATACCAATTGAACTTTGTTATTTGTACACTATTTTTTGACATGTTGTTTAACACTTGCATTGTTGTCAAGTGCCAATTGGATGGGAAAACTGTTTGAAATTTAAACTGTCCAACAGTGTAATGTCACATGCTAAAGTGTAAACTAAAGTTTACACCATAGTGTACATGTGGCAAGGTCCTTACTTATTGAACCTTGCTATTAGTACAAAGATTTTGGACACATTGTTTGACACTTGCATTGTTGTCAAGTGTTAATTGGATGGGAAAAATTGTTTGAAATTTAAACTGTCC
>NW_019232954.1:2116-2593 GCF_002742605.1 Olea europaea var. sylvestris | reverse complement strand
CATTACCCTGTTGGACTGTTTAAATTTCAAGCAGTTTTCCCATCCAATTGACACTTGAAAACAATGCAAGTGTCAAACAACGTATCAAAAATCAGTGTACAAATAGCAAAGTTCAATCGGTAAGAACCTTGCTACAGGTACACTATGGTGTACACTTTTGTTTACACTTTGCCACGTGACATTAACCTGTTGGACAATTTAAATTTCAAATAATTTTCCCATTGAATTGACACTTGACAACAATGCAAGGGTCAAACAGTATATCGAAAATCAGTGTACAAATAGCAAAGTTCCTTGCTACATGTACACTTTAATTTACACTTTGCCACGTTACATTACCCTGTTGGACAATTTAAATTTCTAACAGTTTTCCCGTCCAATTGACACTTGACAATAATGCAAGTGTCAAACAACGTGTCAAGAATCAGTGTACAAATAGCAAAGTTCAATCGGTAAGAACCTTGCTACATGTATACT
>NW_019232954.1:0-1895 GCF_002742605.1 Olea europaea var. sylvestris | reverse complement strand
AGTTTACACTTTGCCACGTGACATTACCCTTTTTGACAGTTTAAATTTCAAACAGTTTTCCCATCTAATTGACATTTGCCAATAGTGCACATGTGTTGAAAATCGGTGGACAAATAGCAAAGTTCAGTCGGTATGAACCTTTCAACATGTACACTTTAGTTTACACTTTCTAACGTCCCGACCCCTAGTGGACTGGAACTCTACTTAATTTACTTAGCTTAACCGGTGGTTTAGTAACAAGTGTATGCGTTTTAGCGGAAGTTTACATCTTCGAATAATAATTTAAATAACTATACTTCAAATACTTTAAACAAAAACACTGAATTATTTTTAAAAACAACAAAATATAATTTATTTGAAGAAAACATAACTTGTTCTCGCATTCTGCATTATTCAAAACTTTAAAGAAATAACATTGGAAAACATTTCATAAAAATAAATCCAAATTACTTATTCACCAGATTTCCATGGGCTCATTGCATCACTCTCCATCTTCTCCTCCATCCATGCCCGAGGTAGAATTCCTTCAATCTGTAGAGATGGAATTAAACCCGTGAGTTGAAAAACTCAATAGGTGTCATAGGTGCATTCGTGATCAAGCTATACAATTCAAAACATTAACTTTATAACTTTTCATACATGCCGTACCCAGAGGCACCATTTGACATGAAGGGGTATGCCGTACCCGAGGGCACCATTTGACATACGAACATTTCTTCAACATAAAGGGGTATGCTGTACCAGAGTACCATTTGACATACAACCATTAACATAGAGGGATATGCCATACCGGAGTACCATTTGACATACAAACATTAACATGAATCGAAACTTATAACTTAACACGATTAAACACATTGCACCTCTACCTACCTTGATTGATGCCTTTAAAACTTTGAAAACTTGGATTGAAAACTTCGATGAAACTTGGACGTTGAAAGAAATACACTCCTTGGATGTTTGAAAACCATTGAGAATTGATGCTTAGAAACACTTCTTAAACTTCTAGGAAAAATAGTTTTCCTCCCTCTCTTTTTCTCTCTTGAAAACTCTTTCTTTAGTATGTAAAAACTCTTTCTTTTGGCGTGTGAAAAAATGAGTGAAATGAGGTCTCTATTTATAGGTAAATATTCTATAACTTAAAGCAAATGAAGGGTCAAATTTCATTTAAGAGAGAAAACATGGGTGCCATTTAAGTTTGAGGTTAAATACTTCAATTTAGTAGGGTTTTTATTGCCAAAAACGTGGGTGGCCCTTTGAGAAAATAATTGACGACAATAAATATTTAAATTCTAGAGAAAAGCGAGAATTTTCATTTCTGGCAGTTTCAGTCGACCGATTGTAGTCCGGTTGGCACTGCACAGCTTTCAGTGTTTCTATCATAACGTCTTCTCCCGATATTCGATTGAGGTAATTCAAAGTGCGTTGGAAAGATAACTCAAAGAGCTACAAATTTATTTAGATATCATTTTCTAAATTGAATGTTTCCAATGTCGAAAATGGGTCTCAGGTGAAACTAAAAATCTGAAGTATACTTTAGTCATCCAATATTCATGTCTTAGTGCCACTAAGGTGTCTAGAATTATTTGGGGTTCTACATCCCCCACACCTTAATTAAAGTTTCGTCCTCGAAATTTACCTTCTGATTGGGCGAATAGAGTTGGATACTTGTCTTTGGCTTCTTCTTCTTTTTCCCAAGTGGCTTCTTCTACGTCGTGATGATTCCACTGTATCTTGACCAGCTGAATCTCTTTATTCCTTAGTTTATGCACTTTTCGATCCAATATCTTGATCGGTAGTTCCTCGTATGATCTAACTTCATTAGTCGATCCACTACTACCCATATAGCATTATTTACTCTTGCTGACTTCGGGAATCCAACCACAAAGTCCATC
>NW_019232953.1:0-2593 GCF_002742605.1 Olea europaea var. sylvestris | reverse complement strand
ATTTTTCGCGACGATGTCGGAATCGGCTAAAATTTGACAGGTTGACTGGAAACAAAAATGGCGCAGGGGGCAATTTCGTTATTGTTCGTGACGATGTCGAAATGGTCCAAAATTTGACAGACTCATCGGAAACAAAAATCGCGCCAGGGGCAATTTCGTCATTTTTCGCGATGACGTCGGAATCGGCTAAAATTTGACGGATTCATCGGAAACAAAAATCGCGCCGGGGGCAATTTCGTTATTTTTCGTGACGGTGTCGAAATGGTCCAAAATTTGACAGACTCATCGGAAACAAAAATCGCGCCGGGGCAATTTCGTCATTTTTCGCGACGATGTCGGAATCGGCTAAAATTTGACGGATTCATCGGAAACAAAAATCGCGCCTGGGGCAATTTCGTCATTTTTGGCGACGATGTCGGAATCGGATAAAATTTGACGGATTCATCGGAAACAAAAATCGCGCCGGGGGCAATTTCGTCATTTTTCGTGACGATGTCGGAATCGGCTAAAATTTTAACGGATTCATCGGAAACCAAAATCGCGCCGGGGGCAATTTCGTCATTTTTCGCGACGGTGTCGAAATGGGCTAAAATTTGACTAATTGATCGGAAACAAAAATCGCGCCGGGCTCAATTTCTTCATTTTTCGCGACGATGTCGGAATCGGCTAAAATTTGACAGATTCATCGAAATCAAAAATCGCGCGCGGGGGCAATTTCGTCATTTTTCACGACGGTGTCGAAATGGTCCAAAAGTTGACAGACTCATCGGAAACAAAAATCGCGCCGGGGGCAATTTCGTCATTTTTCGCGACGACGTCGGAACCGGCTAAAATTTGACGGATTCATCGGAAACAAAAACGGCGCCGGGGGCAATTTCGTCATTTTTCGTGACGATGTCGGAATCGGCTAAAATTTTAACGGATTCATCGGAAACCAAAATCTCGTCGGGGGTAATTTAGTCATTTTTCGCGACGGTGTCGAAATGGGCTAAAATTTGACTGATTGATCGGAAACAAAAATCGCGCCGGGGGCAATTTCGTCATTTTTCGCGACGATGTCGGAATCGGCTAAAATTTGACAGACTCATCGGAAACAAAAATCGCGCCGGGGGCAATTTCTTCATTTTTCGCGACGATGTCGGAATCGGCTAAAATTTGACAGACTCATCGGAAACAAAAATCGCGCCGGGGGCAATTTCGTCGTTTTTCGCGACGATGTCGAAATCAGCTAAAATTTGACGAATTCATCGAAAACAAAAATCGCGCCGGGGGCAATTTCTTCATTTTTCGTGACGATGTCGGAATCGGCTAAAATTTGACGGATTCGTCGGAAACAAAAATCGCGCCGGCGGCAATTTCGTCATTTTTCACGACGGTGTCGAAATGGGCTAAAATTTGACTGATTGATCGGAAACAAAAATCGCGCCGGGGGCAATTTCTTCATTTTTCGCGACGTTGTCGGAATCGGCTAAAATTTGACAGATTTATTGGAAACAGAAATCGCGCCGGGGGCAATTTCGTCATTTTTCGCGACGGTGTCGAAATGGTCCAAAATTTGACAGACTCATCGGAAACAAAAATCGCGCCGGGGGCAATTTCCTCATTTTTCTCGACGGTGTCGAAATGGGCTAAAATTTGACTGATTGATCGAAAACAAAAATCGCGCCGGGGGCAATTTCTTTATTTTTCGCGACGATGTCGGAATCGGCTAAAATTTGACGGATTTATCGGAAACAAAAATCGCGCCGGGGGCAATTTCGTCGTTTTTCGCGACGATGTCGAAATCAGCTAAAATTTGACGAATTCATCGAAAACAAAAATCGCGCCGGGGGCAATTTCTTCATTTTTCGTGACGATGTCGGAATCGGCTAAAATTTGACGGATTCGTCGGAAACAAAAATCGCGCCGGCGGCAATTTCGTCATTTTTCACGACGGTGTCGAAATGGGCTAAAATTTGACTGATTGATCGGAAACAAAAATCGCGCCGGGGGCAATTTCTTCATTTTTCGCGACGTTGTCGGAATCGGCTAAAATTTGACAGATTTATTGGAAACAGAAATCGCGCCGGGGGCAATTTCGTCATTTTTCGCGACGGTGTCGAAATGGTCCAAAATTTGACAGACTCATCGGAAACAAAAATCGCGCCGGGGGCAATTTCATCATTTTTCTCGACGGTGTCGAAATGGGCTAAAATTTGACTGATTGATCGAAAACAAAAATCGCGCCGGGGGCAATTTCTTTATTTTTCGCGACGTTTTCTGAATCGGCTAAAATTTGACAGATTTATCGGCAACAGAAATCGCGCCGGGGTCAATTTCGTCATTTTTCGCGACGGTGTCGAAATGGTCCAAAATTTGACAGACTCATCGGAAACAAAAATCGCGCCGGGGGCAATTTCGTCATTTTTCGCGACGATGTCGGAATCGGCTAAAATTTGACGGATTCATCGGAAACAAAAATCGCGCCGGGGGCAATTTCGTCATTTTTCACGACGGTGTCGAAATGGTCGAAAATTTGACAGACTCATCGGAAACAAAAATCACGCCGGGGGCAATTTCGTCATTTTTCGCGACGATGTCGGAATCGGCTAAA
>NW_019232952.1:2401-2594 GCF_002742605.1 Olea europaea var. sylvestris | reverse complement strand
GACGGTATCGAATGGGCTTAAATTTTACAGGTCGATCGGAAAACAAAAATCGTGCCGGGGGCAATTTCGTCGTTTTTCGTGACAGTGTCGAAATGGGCTGAAATTTGATAGGTCGATCGGAAACAAAAATCGCGCCAGGGCCAATTTCGTCATTTTTCGCGACGGTATCGAATGGGCTGAAATTTGACAGGTC
>NW_019232952.1:0-2195 GCF_002742605.1 Olea europaea var. sylvestris | reverse complement strand
AATCGCGCCGGGGGCAATTTAGTCATTTTTCGCGACGGTGTCGAAATGGGCTCAAATTTGACAGGCCGATCGGAAACAAAAATAGCGCCGGGGCGAGTTTCGTAATTTTTAGCGACGGTGTCGAAATGGGCTAAAATTTGACAGGTCGATCGGATCGCGCCAGGGGCAATTTCTTCATTTTTCGCGACGGTGTCGAAATGGGCTGAAATTTGACAGGTCGATCGGAAACAAAAATCGCGCCAGGGGCAATTTCGTCATTTTTCGCGACGGTATCGAATGGGCTGAAAATTTACAGGTCGATCGGAAACAAAAATCGCGCCGGGCCAATTTCTTCATTTTTCGCGACGGTCTCGAAATGGGCTGAAATTTGACAGGTCGATCGGAAACAAGAATTGTGCCGGGGCCAATTTCGTCTTTTTTCGCGACGGTGTCGAAATGGGCTGAAATTTGACAGGTCGATCGGAAACAAGAATTGTGCCGGGGCCAATTTCGTCTTTTTTCGCGACGGTGTCGAAATGGGCTGAAATTTGACAGGTCGATCGGAAGCAAAAATCGCGCCGGGGTCAATTTCGTCATTTTTCGCGACGGTGTCGAATTGTGCTGAGATTTGACAGGTCGATCGGAATCAAAAATCGCGCCAGGGGCAATTTCGTCATTTTTCGCGACGGTGTCGAAATGGGCTAAAATTTGACAGGACGATCGGAAACAAAAATCGCGCCGGGGGCAATTTCGTCGTTTTTCGCGACGGTGCCGAAATGGGCTGAAATTTGACAGGTCGATCGGAAAAAAAATCGCCCCGGGCCAATTTCGTCATTTTTCGCGACGGTGTCAAAATTGGCTGAAATTTGATAGGTCGATCGGAAAAAAAAAATCGCGCCGGGCCAATTTCGTCATTTTTCGCGACGGTGTCGAAATGGGCTGAAATTTGACAGGTCGATCGGAAACAAAAATCGCGCCGGGGCCAATTTCGTCATTTTTAGCGACGGTGTCGAAATGGGCTCAAATTTGACAGGTCGATCTGAAACAAAAATCGCGCCGGGGCCAATTTCGTCATTTTTCGCGACGGTGTCGAAATGGGCTGAAATTTGACAGGTCGATCGGAAACAAAAATTGCGCCGGGGCCAATTTCGTCTTTTTTCGCGACGATGTCGAAATGGGCTGAAATTTGACAGGTCGATCGGAAGCAAAAATCGCGCCGGGGCCAATTTCGTCATTTTTAGCGACGGTGTCGAAATGGGCTCAAATTTGACAGGTCGATCTGAAACAAAAATCGCGCCGGGGCCAATTTCGTCATTTTTCGCGACGGTGTCGAAATGGGCTCAAATTTGACAGGTCGATCTGAAACAAAAATCGCGCCGGGGCCAATTTCGTCATTTTTCGCGACGGTGTCGAATTGTGCTGAGATTTGACAGGTCGATCGGAAACAAGAATTGTGCCGGGGCCAATTTCGTCTTTTTTCGCGACGATGTCGAAATGGGCTGAACTTTGACAGGTCGATCGGAAACAAAAATTGCGATGGGGGCCATTTCGTCATTTTTCGCGACGGTGTCGAAATGAGCTGAAATTCGACAGGTCGATCGGAAACAAAAATTGCGATGGGGGCCATTTCGTCATTTTTCGCGACGGTGTCGAAATGAGCTGAAATTCGACAGGTCGATCGGAAACAAAAATTGCGATGGGGGCCATTTCGTCATTTTTCGCGACGGTGTCGAAATGAGCTGAAATTCGACAGGTCGATCGGAAACAAAAATTGCGATGGGGGCCATTTCGTCATTTTTCGCGACGGTGTCGAAATGAGCTGAAATTCGACAGGTCGATCGGAAACAAAAATTGCGATGGGGGCCATTTCGTCATTTTTCGCGACGGTGTCGAAATGAGCTGAAATTCGACAGGTCGATCGGAAACAAAAATTGCGATGGGGGCCATTTCGTCATTTTTCGCGACGATGTCGAAATGGGCTGAAATTTTACAGATCGATCGGAAACAAGAATCGCGCCGGGGCCAATTTCGTCTTTTTTCGCGACGGTGTCGAAATGAGCTGAAATTCGACAGGTCGATCGGAAACAAAAATCGTGCCAGGGGCAATTTCGTCATTTTTCGCGACGGTGTCGCAATGGGCTAAAATTTGACAGATCGATCGGAAACAAAAATCGCACCGGGGCCAATTTCGTCATTTTTCGCGACGGTATCGAATG
>NW_019232951.1:2204-2594 GCF_002742605.1 Olea europaea var. sylvestris | reverse complement strand
CGGGCTGAAATTTGGCTGGTTGATCGGAAACCAAAATCACGCAGGGGCAATTTTAGCCACTTTTCGCGACGGTGTCGAAACGGGCTGAAATTTGGCTGGTTGATCTGAAACAAAAATACCGCCGGGGCAATTTCGTAATTTCTCGCGACGGTGTCTAAACGGGCTGAAACTTGGCTGGTTGATCGGAAACAAAAGTCATGCCGGGGTAATTTCGTCATTTTTCGCGACGGTGTCGAAACGGGCTGAAATTTGGCTGGTTGATCGGAAACCAAAATCACGCCGGGGCAATTTCGTCATTTTTCGCGACGGTGTCGAAACTGCCTGAAATTTGATTGGTTGATCGGAAAAAAAATCGCGCCGGGCAATTTTAGTCATTTTTCGCGACGGCGT
>NW_019232951.1:0-2053 GCF_002742605.1 Olea europaea var. sylvestris | reverse complement strand
AAAAAAAATCGCGCCGGGGCAATTTTAGTCATTTTTCGCGACGGTGTCGAAACTGGCTTAAATTTGACTGGTTGATCGGAAAACAAAAATCGCACCGGGGCAATTTTAGTCATTTTTCGCGACGGTGTCGAAACAGGATGAAATTTGACCGCTTAATCGGAAACAAAAATCGCGTCGGGGCAATTTTAGCCACTTTTCGCGATGGTGTCGAAACGTCTGAAATTTGGCTGGTTGATCGGAAACAAAAATACCGCCGGGGCAATTTTACTCATTTTCCGTGACGGCGTCGAAACTGGCTAAAATTTGACCGGTTAATCGGAAACCAAAATCGCGCAGGGGCAATTTTAGCCACTTTTCGCGACGGTGTCGAAACGGGCTGAAATTTGGCTGGTTGATCGGAAACAAAAATATCGCCGGGGCAATTTCGTAATTTCTCGCGACGGTGTCTAAACGGACTGAAATTTGGCTGGTTGATCGGAAAGAAAAATCGCACGGGGGTAAAAACGGGCTGAAATTTGGCTGGCTGATCGGAAACAAAAGTCACGCCGGGGTAATTTCGTCATTTTTCGCGACGGTGTCGACACGGGCTGAAATTTGGCTGGTTGATCGGAAACAAAAATATCGCCGGGGCAATTTCGTAATTTCTCGCGACGGTGTCTAAACGGACTGAAATTTGGCTGGTTGATCGGAAAGAAAAATCGCACGGGGGTAAAAACGGGCTGAAATTTGGCTGGTTGATCGGAAACAAAAGTCACGCCGGGGTAATTTCGTCATTTTTCGCGACGGTGTCGAAACGGGCTGAAATTTGGCTGGTTGATCGGAAACCAAAATCACGCCGGGTCAATTTCGTCGTTTTTCGCGACGGTGTCGAAACTGCCTGAAATTTGACTGGTTGATCGGAAAAAAAAAAATCGCGCTGGGGTAATTTTAGTCATTTTTTGCGACGATGTCGAAACTGGCTGAAATTTGACTGGTTGATCGGAAACAAAAATAGCGCCGGGGCAATTTCGTCATTTTTCGCGACGGAGTCGAAACTGCTTGAAATTTCACTGGTTGATCGGAAAAAAAATCGCGCCGGGGCAATTTTAGTCATTTTTCGCGACGGTGTCGAAACTGGCTTAAATTTGACTAGTTGATCGGAAAACAAAAATCGCACCGGGGCAATTTTAGTCATTTTTCGCGACGGTGTCGAAACTGGATGAAATTTGACCGGTTAATCGGAAACAAAAATCGCGTCGGGGCAATTTTAGCCACTTTTCGCGACGGTGTCGAAACGGGCTGAAATTTGGCTGGTTGATCGGAAACAAAAATACCGCCGGGGCAATTTTACACATTTTCCGTGACGGCGTCGAAACTGGCTGAAATTTGACCGGTTAATCGGAAACCAAAATCGCGCAGGGGCAATTTTAGCCACTTTTCGCGACGGTGTCGAGACGGGCTGAAATTTGGCTGGTTGATCGGAAACAAAAATACCGCCGGGGCAATTTCGTAATTTCTCGCGACGGTGTCTAAACGAACTGAAATTTGGCTGGTTGAGCGGAAAGAAAAATTGCACCGGGGCAAAAACGGGCTGAAATTTGGCTGGTTGATCGGAAACAAAAGTCACGCCGGGGTAATTTCGTCATTTTTCGCGACGGTGTCGAAACGGGCTGAAATTTGGCTGGTTGATCGGAAACCAAAATCACGCCGGGGCAATTTCGTCATTTTTCGCGACGGTGTCGATGGCGCCGGGGCAATTTTAGTCATCTTTCGCGACGGTGTCGAAACTGCCTGAAATTTGACTTGTTGATCGGAAAAAAAAATCGGGCCGGGGCAATTTTAGTCATTTTTTGCGACGGTGTCGAAACTGGCTGAAATTTGACTGGTTGATCGGAAACAAAAATCGCGCCGGGACAATTTCGTCATTTTTCGCGACGGTGTCGAAACTGCTTGAAATTTCACTGGTTGATCGGAAAAAAAATCGCGCCGGAGCAATTTTAGTCATTTTTCGCGACGGTGTCGAGACTGGCTTAAATTTGACTGGTTGATCGGAAAACAAAAATCGCACCGGGGC
>NW_019232950.1:704-2594 GCF_002742605.1 Olea europaea var. sylvestris | reverse complement strand
CGACAGTGTCGGAATCGGCTCAAATTTGACTGATTGATCGGAAACAAAAATCGCGCCGGGGGCAATTTCGTTATTTTTCGCGAATGTGTCGGAATGGGCTAAATTTTGACTGATTGATCGGAAACAAAAATCGCGCCGTGGGCAATTTCGTAATTTTTCGCGACGGTCTCGGAATCGGCTAAAATCTAATTGATTGATAGGAAACAAAAATCGCGTCGGGGCAATTTCGTCACTTTTCGCGACGGTGTCGGAATCGTCTAAAATTTGACAGATTAATCCAAAATAATAATCGCGCTGGGGGCAATTTCGTCATTTTTCGCGACGGTGTCGGAATCGGCTCAAATTTGACTGATTGATCGGAAACAAAAATCGCGTCGGGGGCAATTTCGTCATTTTTCGTGACGGTGTCGGAATGGGCTCAAATTTGACTAATTGATCGGAAACAAAAATCGCGCCGGGTGCAATTTCGTCATTTTTCCCGACGGTGTCGGAATCGGCTCAAATTTGATTGATTGATTGGAAACAAAAATCGCGCCGGGTGCAATTTCGTTATTTTTCGCGACGGTGTCGGAATGGTCTAAATTTTGACTGATTGATCGGAAACAAAAATCGCACCGGGGGCAATTTCGTTATTTTTCGCGACGGTCTCGGAATCGGCTAAAATCTAATTGATTGATGGGAAACAAAAATCGCGTCGGGGCAATTTCGTCATTTTTCGCGACGGAGTCGGAATCGTCTAAAATTTGACAGATTAATCGAAAATAATAATCGCGCTGGGGGCAATTTCGTCATTTTTCGCGACGGTGTCGGAATCGGCTCAAATTTGACTGATTGATCGGAAACAAAAATCGCGCCGGGGGCTATTTCGTCCTTTTTTGTGACGGTGTCGGAAGGGGCTCAAATTTGACTAATTGATCGGAAACAAAAATCGCTCCGGGTGCAATTTCGTCATTTTTCCCGACGGTGTCGGAATCAGCTCAAATTTGACTGATTGATCGGAAACAAAAATCGCGCCGGGGGCAATTTCGTTATTTTTCGCGACGGTGTCGGAATGGGCTAAATTTTGAATGATTGATCGGAAACAAAAATCGCGCCGGGGGCAATTTCGTCATTTTTCGCGACGGTGTCGGAATGGGCCCAGATTTGACTGATTGATGGGAAACGAAAATCGCGCCAGGGGCAATTTCGTCATTTTTCGCGACGGTGTCGGAATCGTCTAAAATTTGACAGATTAATCGGAAATAATAATCGCGCTGGGGGCAATTTCGTCATTTTTCGCGACGGTGTCGGAATCGACTCAAATTTGACTGATTGATCGGAAACAAAAATCGCGCCGGGGGCAATTTCGTCATTTTTCGTGACGGTGTCGGAATGGGCTCAAATTTGACAAATTGATCGGAAACAAAAATCGCGCTGGGTGCAATTTCGTCATTTTTCGCGACGGTGCCGGAATCAGCTAAAATTTGACAGATTTATCGGAAACAAAAATCGCGCTGGGGGCAATTTTGTCATTTTTCGCGACGGTTTCGGAATGGGCCCAGATTTGATTGATTGATCGGAAACGAAAATCGTGCCAAGGGCAATTTCGTCTTTTTTCTCGACGGTGTCGGAATCGGCTAAAATTTTACTAATTGATAGGAAACAAAAATTGCGCCGGGAGCAATTTCGTCATTTTTCGTGACGGTGTCAGAATGGACCCAAATTTGACTGATTGATCGGAAACAAAAATCTCGCCAAGGGCAATTTCGTTATTTTTCGTGACGGTGTCGGCATGGGCTCAAATTTGACTGATTGATCGGAAACAAGAATCGCGCCGGGGTAAATTTCGTCATTTTTCGCGACGGTGTCGGAATGGGCTCAAATTTGACTGATTGATTGGAAATAAAAATC
>NW_019232950.1:0-624 GCF_002742605.1 Olea europaea var. sylvestris | reverse complement strand
TAAAATTTGACTGATTGATGGGAAACAAAAATCGCGTCGGGGCAATTTCGTCATTTTTCGCGACGGTGTCGGAATCGGCTAAAATTTGACAGATTAATCGGAAATAAAAATCGCGCCGGGGGCAATTTCGTCATTTTTCGCGACGGTGTCGGAATCGGCTCAAATTTGACTGATTGATCGGAAACAAAAATCCCGCCGGGGGCAATTTCGTCATTTTTCGTGACGGTGTCGGAATGGTCTCAAATTTGACTAATTGATCGGAAACAAAAATCGCGCCGGGTGCAATTTCTTTATTTTTCCCGACGGTGTCGGAATCGGCTCAAATTTGACTGATTGATTGGAAACAAAAATCGCGCCGGGGGCAATTTCGTTATTTTTCGCGACGGTGTCGGAATGGGCTAAATTTTGATTGATTGATCGGAAACGAAAATCGCGCCAAGGGCAATTTCGTCATTTTTCTCGACGGTGTCGGAATCGGCTAAAATTTGACTAATTGATAGGAAACAAAAATTGAGCCGGGGGCAATTTCGTCATTTTTCGAGACGGTGTCAGAATGGGCCCAAATTTGACTGATTGATCGGAAACAAAAATCTCGCCAAGGGCAATTTCGTCATTTTTCGTGAC
>NW_019232949.1:0-2595 GCF_002742605.1 Olea europaea var. sylvestris | reverse complement strand
TTAGACTAGCATTACTCAAAAAACGAACAAACCCGAAGTTATCATGACATAGAAAACCACTTTTCATTGCCTCGATTCCAATCGAATTAGACTAGAAATTAGCCGAAAATGAACAAACCTAAAGTTATCATGAAATCAAAAACCACTTTTCATTGCCTCGATTCCAATCGAATTAGACGAGCAATTCGCCAAAAACGAACAAATCCGATGTCATCATGAAATTAAAATCTAATTTTCATTGGCCCGATTCCAATCGAATTAGAATGGCATTTTGCAAAAAATGAACAAACCCGAAGTCATCATGAAATCAAAAACCACTTTCCATTGGCTCGATTCCAATTGAATTAGACTAGCAATTCGCCAAAAACGAACAAACCCGAAGTTATCATGAAATCAAAACTACTTTTCACTGGCTCGATTCCAATCGAAAAAGGCTAGCGTTTCGTAAGAAATGAACAAACCCGAACTCATCGTGAAATCAAAAACCACTTTTCATTGCCTCGATTCCAATCGAACTAGACTAGCAATTCGCAAAAAACGAACAAACCCAAAATTTATCATGAAATGAAAAACCACTTTTCATTGGCTCGATTCCAATTAAATTAGACTAGCAATTTGCCAAAGATGAACAAACCCGATGTTATCATGAAATCAAAAACCCCTTTCTGCTGGCTCGATTTCAATCGAATTAGACTAGTAATTTGCCAAAGACGAACGAACCCGGTGTTATCATGAAATCGAAAGCCAGTTTTCATTGGCTCGATTCTAATCGAATAAGACCAGATATTTGCCAAAAAGGAACAAACCCGAAGTTATCCTGAAATCAAAACCACTTTTCGTTGTCCCTATTCCAATCGAATTAGACTAGCAATTCGTCGAAAACGATCAAACTCGAAGTTATCATGAAATCAAAAACCACTTTTTATTAGCTCGATTCCAATCGAATTAGACAAGCATTTCGACAAAAAAGAACAAACCCAAAGTTATCATGAAATCAAAAACCCCTTTTCATTGGCTCGACTCCAATCAAATTAGACTAGCAATTCACCGAAAATGATCAAACCCGAAGTTATCATGAAATCAAAAATCACTTTTCATTCGCTCGATTCCAATTGAATTAGACTAGCAATTTTTCGAAAACGATCAGACCCAAAGTTATCATGGAATCGAAAGCCGCTTTTCATTGGCTCGATTCTAATCGAATTAGACTAGCGATTCACCGAAAATAATCAAACCCGAAGTTATCATGAAATGAAAAACAACTTTTCATTGGCACGATTCCAATCGAATTAGACTAGCAACTTTTTGAAAACGATCAAGCCAGAAGTTATCATGAAATCGAAAGTCACTTTTCATTGGCTCGAATCCAATCGAATTAGACTGGCAATTCGTCGAAAATGATCAAACCCGATGTCATCATGAAATCAAAACCCAGTTTTCAATGCCTCGATTCCAATCGAATTAGACTTGCAATTAGCCAAAAATGAGCAAACCGAAGTCATCATGAAATTAAAAACTACTTTTCATTGACTCGATTCCAATCGAATTAGACTGGCATTTTGCAAAAAAGAACCAACCCGAAGTTATCATGAAATCAAAAACCACTTTTCATTGGCTCGATTCCAATGGAACTAGACTAGCAAATCGCCAAAAACGAACAAACCAAAAGTTATCATGAAATCAAAAACTACTTTTCATTAGCTCGATTCCAATCGAAATTGAATAGCATTTCGTAAAAAATGAACAAACCTGAAGTCATCGTGAAATCAAAAACCACTTTTCATTAGCTCGATGCCAATCGAACTAGACTAGCAATTCGTCAAAAACGAACAAACCCAAAGTTATCAGGAAATGAAAAACCACTTTTCATTGGCTCAATTCCAATCGAATTAGACTTGCGATTTGCCAAAGACGAACAAATTATGAAATCAAAAACCACTTTTTATTGGCTCGATTGCAATTGAATTAGACTAGTAATTTACCAAAGACGAACAAACCTGATGTTATCATGAAATCGAAAGTCACTTTTTATTGGCTCGATTCTAATCGTATAAGACTAGCAATTCGCCAAAAACGAAAAACTCGAAGTTACCATGAAATCAGAACCACTTTTCATTGGCTCGATTACAATCGAATTAGACTAGCAATTCATTGAAAATAATCAAACCCGAAGTTATCATGAAATCATAAACCACTTTTCATTGGCTCGATTCCAATCGAACTAGACTAGCAATTCACCAAAATGAACAAACCAAAAGTTATCATGAAATCAAAAACTACATTTCATTAGCTCGATTCCAATCAAAATAGACTAGCATTTCATAAAAACTGAACAAACCCGAAGTCATCGTGAAATAAAAAACCACTCTTCATTGGCTCGATGCCAATCGAACTAGACTACCAATTCGTCAAAAACGAACAAACTCGAAGTTATCATGAAATGAAAAATCACTTCTCATTGGCTCGATTCCAATCAAATTAGACTAGCAATTTGCCAAAGAGGAACAAACCCGATGTTATCATGATATCAAAAACCACTTTCTGCTGGCTCGATTTCAATCGAATTAGACTAGTAATTTGCCAAAGACGAACGAA
>NW_019232948.1:0-2595 GCF_002742605.1 Olea europaea var. sylvestris | reverse complement strand
TGTGTCGGAACGGGCTTAAATTTGGCAGGTTGATCGGAAATAAAAATCGCGCTTGGGGCAAATTCGTCATTTTTGACGACTGTTTCGAAATGGGCTAAAATTTGACAGGTAGATCGGAAACAAAAATCGCGCCGGGTCAATTTCGTCTTTTTTTCGCGACCGTGTCGGAATGGGCTTAAATTTGGCAGGTTGATCGGAAATAAAATTCGCGCCGGGGGCAATTTCGTCATTTTTCGCGACTGTGTCGAAATGGGCTAAAATTTGACTGGTTGATCGGAAATAAAAATCGCACCGTGGGCAAATTCGTCATTTTTCACGACAGTGTCGAAACGGGCTAAAATTTGACAGATAGATCGGAAAAAAAAACCGCGCCGGGTCAATTTCATCTTTTTTCGCGACTGTGTTGGAATGGGCTTAAATTTGGCAGGTTAATCGGAAATAAAAATCATGCCGAGGGCAATTTCGTCATTTTTCGCGATTGTGTTCAAGTGGGCTAAAATTTGACTTGTTGATCGGAAATAAAAATCGCACCAGGGGCAATTTCGTCATTTTTCACGACTGTGTCGAAATGGGCAAAAATTTGACATGTAGATTGGAAACAAAAGCCGCGCTGGGTCAATTTCGTCTTTTTTCGCGACTGTGTCGGAATGGGCTTAAATTTGGCAGGTTGATCGGAAATAAAAATCGCGCCGGGGGCAATTTCGTCATTTTTCGCAACTGTGTCGAAATGGGCTAAAATTTGACTGGTCGATCGGAAATAAAAATCGCGCCGGGGGCAATTTTGTCATTTTACGCGACTGTGTCGGAATGGGCTTAAATTTGGCAGGTTGATCGGAAATAAAAATCGCGCCGAGGGGCAATTTCGTCATTTTTCGCGACTGTGCCGAAATGGGCTAAAATTTGACTGGTTGATCGGAAATAAAAATCGCGCCGGGGGCAATTTCGTCATTTTTCGCGACGGTGCCGAAATGGGCTAAAATTTGACTGGTTGATCGAAAAAAAAAATTGCGCCGTGGGCAATTTCGTCATTTTTCGCGACTGTGCCAAAACGGGCAAAAATTTGACTGGTTGATCGGAAATAAAAATCGCGCCGAGGGCAATTTCGTCATTTTACGCGACTGTGTCTGAATGGGCTTAAATTTGGCAGGTTGATCGGAAAAAAAAATCGCGCCGGGGGCAATTTCGTCATTTTTCGCGACGGTGCCGAAATGGGCTAAAATTTGACTGGTTGATCGGAAATAAAAATCGCGCCGGGGGCAATTTCGTCATTTTTCGCGACGGTGCCGAAATGGGCTAAAATTTGACTGGTTGATCGGAAACAAAAATAGCGCCGGGGGCAATTTCGTCATTTGACGCGACTGTGTCGGAACGGGCTTAAATTTGGCAGGTTGATCGGAAATAAAAATCGCGCCGTGGGCAAATTCGCCATTTTTGACGACTGTGTCGAAATGGGCTAAAATTTGACAGGTAGATCGGAAACAAAAACCGCACGGGTCAATTTCGTCTTTTTTTGTGACCGTGTCGGAATGGGCCTAAATTTGGCAGGTTGATCGGAAATAAAAATCGCGCCAGGGGGCAATTTCGTCATTTTTCGCGACTGTGCCGAAATGGGCTAAAATTTGACTGGTTGATCGGAAATAAAAATCGCGCCGGGGGCAATTTCGTCATTTTTCACGACTGTGTCGAAACGGGCTAAAATTTGACAGGTAGATCGGAAACAAAAGCCGCGCTGGGTCAATTTCGTCTTTTTTCGCGACTGTGTCGGAATGGGTTTAAATTTGGCAGGTTGATCGGAAATAAAAATCGCGCCGGGGGCAATTTCGTCATTTTTCACGACTGTGTCGAAACGGGCTAAAATTTGACAGGTAGATCGGAAACAAAAGCCGCGCTGGGTCAATTTCGTCTTTTTTCGCGACTGTGTCGGAATGGGTTTAAATTTGGCAGGTTGATCGGAAATAAAAATCGCGCCGGGGGCAATTTCGTCATTTTTCACGACTGTGTCGAAACGGGCTAAAATTTGACAGGTAGATCGGAAACAAAAGCCGCGCTGGGTCAATTTCGTCTTTTTTCGCGACTGTGTCGGAATGGGCTTAAATTTGGCAGGTTGATCGAAAATAAAAATCGCGCCGGGGGCAATTTCGTCGATTTTCGCGACTGTGCCGAAATGGGCTAAAATTTGACTGGTTGATCGGAAATAAAAATCGCGCCGGGGGCGATTTCGTCATTTTTCGCGACTGTGCCAAAATGGGCTAAAATTTGGCAGGTTGATCGGAAATAAAAATCGCGCCGGGGGCAATTTCGTCATTTTTCGCGACTGTGCCGAAATGGGCTAAAATTTGACTGGTTGATCGGAAACAAAATTAGCGCCGGGGGCAATTTCGTCATTTGACGCGACTGTGTCGGAACGGGCTTAAATTTGGCAGGTTGATCGGAAATAAAAATCGCGCCGTGGGCAAATTCGTCATTTTTGACGACTGTGTCGAAATGGGCTAAAATTTGACAGGTAGATCGGAAAAAAAAACCGCACCGGGTCAATTTCGTCTTTTTTCGTGACCGTGTCGGAATGGGCCTAAATTTGGCAGGTTGATCGGAAAT
>NW_019232947.1:0-2595 GCF_002742605.1 Olea europaea var. sylvestris | reverse complement strand
GAAATAAATAATTCGGAGTCCGAAACGAAGGAATTTGGCTAAAATCCCGTGATCCCGAGTCTGTGCCCCGAGTCCAATTTCGCTGGCCGTTTCCAATAACCTGCCAAATTTCGGCCCATTCCGACACCGACGTTACAAATGACAAAATTGCCCCTGGTCCGATTTTTCATTGTTAATTTTCTGTCCAGCACTTTTTCAACATGACATAATTAATACGAAAATTAATTATTCGGAGGCCCAAAGGAAGGAATTTGGCTAAAATCCCGTGATCCCGGGTCTGTGCCCTGAGTCCAATCTCACGGGCTGTTTCCAATCAACCTGCCAAATTTCGGCCCATTCCAACACCAACGCGACAAATGACAAAATTGCCCCTGGTCCGGTTTTTCTTTGTTAATTTTCTATCCGGCACTTCTTAAACCTGACATAATTAATACGGAAACTAATTATTCAGAGGCCCAAACGAACGAATTTGGCTAAAATCCCATGATGCCGGGTCTGTGCCCTGAGTCCAATTTTGCGGGCCGTTTCTCAACAACCTATCAAATTTCGGCCCATTCCGATAACGTCGCGACAAATTACAAAATTGCCCCTGGTACAATTTTTCTATGTTAATTTTATGCCCAGCGCTTCTCCAACCTGACATAATTAATACGAAAATTAATTATTCGGAGGCCCAAACGAAGGAATTTGGCTGAAATCCTGTAATCTCGGGTCTGTGCCCCGAGTCCAATTTCGCGAGCCGTTTCCAATCAACTAGCCAAATTTCGGCCCATTCCGACATCGTCAGGACAAATGACAAAATTACCTCGGGTGCGGTTTTACTTTTTTAATTTTATGTCCATCACTTCTTCAACCTGACATAATTAATAAGGAAATTAAGTAATCGGAGGCCCAAACGAAGGAATTTGGTTAAAATCTCATTATCCCGGGTCTGTGCCCCGAGTCTAATTTCACGGGCCATTTCCAATCAACCTGCTAAATTTCGGCCCATTCCGACACCGTCGCGATAAATGACAAAATTGCCCCTGGTGCGATTTTTCGTTGTTAATTTTCTGTCCGTCACTTCTTCAACCTGACATAATTAATAAGGAAATTAATTATTCAGAGGCCGAAACGATGGAATTTGGCTAGAATCCCCTGATTCCATGTCTGTGCCTTGAGTCCAATTTCGTGGGCCTTTTCCAATCAACCTATCAAATTTCGACCCATTCCGACACCGTCGCGACAAATGACGAAATTGGCCCGGGTGCGGTTTTTCTTTGTTAATTTTCTGTACAGCACTTCTTCGACCTAACATAATTAATATGGAAATTAATTATTCGGAGGCACAAACGAAGGAATTTGGCTAAAATCCCGTTATACTGGGTCTGTGTCCCGAGTCCAATTTCGCGGGCTATTACCAATCAACCTGCCAAATTTCGACCCATTCTGGCACTGTCGCGACAAATGACAAAATTGCCCCTGGTCCGGTTTTGCTTTGTTAATTTTTCGTCCAACACTTCTTCAACCGGAAAAAATTAATACGGAAATTAATTAATCGGACACCCAAAAGAAGGAATTTGGCTGAAATCTCGTGATCCCGGGTCTGCGCCTCGAGTCCAATTTTGCGGGCCTTTTCCAATCAACCTACCAAATTTCGACCTATTCCGACACTGTCGTGACAAATGACAAAATTACCCATGGCGTGGTTTTTCTTTGTTAATTTTCTGTCCAGTAGTTCTTCAACCTGACATAATTAATAAGAAAATTAATTATTCAGAAGCCCAAACGAAGGAATTTGGCTAAAATCTCATGATCCCGGGTCTATGCCTCTAGTCCAATTTCACGGGCCGTTCCCAATCAACCTGCCAAATTTCGACCCATTCCGAGACCATCGTGACAAATGACAAAATTGCCCCTGGTGCGATCTTTCTTTCTTAATTTTTCTTTCCAGTACTTCTTCAACTTGACATAATTAATACGGAAATTAATTATTAGGAGGATCAAACGAAGGAATTTGGCTAAAATCCCGTGATCCTGGGTCTGTGCTCCGAATCCAATTTCGAGGGCCATTTCCAATCAACCAGCCGAATTTCGGCCCATTCTGACTCCGCCGCGAAAAATGACAAAATTGCCCATGGTCCGATTTTTCTTTGTTAATTTTCTGTCCAGCACTTCTTCAACCTGACATAATTAACACGAAAATTAATTATTCGGAGGCCCAAACGAAAGAATTTGGCTAAAATCCTGTGATCCCGAGTCTGTGCCCCGAGTCTAATTTTGCGGGCCGTTTATAATAAACCTGCCAAATTTCGGCCCATTTCGACACCGTCGCGACAAATGACAAAATTGCCCCTGGTGCGATTTTTCTTTGTTGATTTTCGGTCCAGAACTTCATCAACCTGACATAATTAATAAGGAAATTAATTATTCGGAGGCCCAAATGAAGGAATTTGGCTAAAATCCCGTGATCCTGGGTTTGTGCCCCGAGTCCAATTTCGTAGGCCGTTGTAGATCAACCTACCAAATTTCAGCCCAATTCCACACCGTCGCGACAAATGACAAAACTGCCCCTGGTACGATTTTTCTTTGTTAATTTCTTGTCCCGTACTTCTT
>NW_019232946.1:0-2595 GCF_002742605.1 Olea europaea var. sylvestris | reverse complement strand
CAGATTCATCTTCAGCTCTCCAATAACATTCTGCAGGACATCTTGAAGGAGAAGACAGTGACGACTTTGTGGTTAAAATTGGAGCAGTTGTGTATGACGAAAAGTCTTCAGAGCGAACTGCATCTTAAGCAAAGATTGTATTCCTATCGCATGGCGAAAGGACAAACGCTAGAAGACCACTTTGCTGTGTTCAAGGAAACTGTCACAAATTTAGAGACATTGGAGGTCAAGTGTGATGAGGAAGATCTGGTCTTGATCCTATTGTGTTTGTTTCCTACCTCTTATTCATCGTTTTAGGACACAATCTTGTACAGTCGCAATACGCTTACCATTGAAGATGCTTATGATGCTTTATACTCAAAGGAGAAGATGAAGCATCTGGTTGGAGTTGCATCTAGGGATGAGTAAGCTCTGGTATCTCATGGTGGTCGATCGATATAAAATGTCATGTTTTTCATCTATTAATGTTTTCATTTTATGATTAATCGATATCTAAATGTACTGAGTACCCTTATATTTTGATTTAGATTGAAATCGGATGATGGTGGCATAAATTAGAAGAAAAGATTGAAAAGGACTAAAACCAAAGAAATCAAAAGTTCAACTAGAAGGTGAAATGAAGGAGTGAAGACTTGAAGGTCAATTGATGGAAGACTCAAAGTGTTGGGAGAAGGAAAACAAGAAAAAGAAGCCAAGAAAAGAGAAGATGAAAGTTCGGGGACAAAGTTGCAAATAATCCATAGATTTGACAAGTGATCGAATGAAGGTTCAAGAGTGTTAGAGGTCAAACGGAAGAGAAAAGAAGTCAAAGGGATGAAATACAATCAAAGAATAGTCACACATCAATTTCCAATCGAAAAAGTTATGCAACGATTTTTAGCATAATATTGAGGCCCCTTTTTGACATGGTAAACGATCGAATTGGAAGATGACATCTGAATCAAAATTGTATTCCTTTGAGTTATCTTTCAAACTCATCTTGAATCATCTTAATCGAATAGTGAGAGAGAAAGTTATGATAAGAATACTAAACGTTATTTGGCTGTTAGAACCATGCTTAGGCGCACGCCCTCGCCTGCAGAAGAGGCGGACACCTCAACCAAAAAAGAGCCACCCAAGGCTCCCCAAAAAACCAGGCGCATGCCTCAAGAGAAATTTGGGAAAATTCTTTCTTTTCTATTTGATTTTGGTAAGCAATCTCCTTGGCATCCTTTAAATACCAAAACACAACTAGAACTAAGGAGAACGGCCCCAACCCTATTTTTCTCTCTTTGTGCTGAGGATCTATGATGTGCAACTAATTTTCTCATACTTGGTCGAGGATATTAAAGCCCTGAAATCTATATAACTATGAGATCAAATTGTTTTATTAGTTTAATTCATGTTTTTGGGTATTGAACATTCTTTTGCATTTATTTTCAATGATTGTTGTGTTTAATTGTTAGGAGATCTACTAGTTTGTTATTCATCATAATCTATCGCTAAGTTAAACATCAAATCTGTAATTATTTGGTTGATTTAACTTGTGGAACAACTAGGATTAATAATTTACTGGTTTGGAAATCATTAAATCTTAGGAAGAATGTTTGAATAGGTTCAATGTAAACGCGTGGCTTGTGTTATCTAGTTCATCGATTTCTCTAATATGTAAAGCTATTATTGAGTTAAATCATAGTGCTTGTCTATGGTTATTTGATAATTAGGATTATTTAGAAGGTCATTGCCCTAACTAATTACACTTAAGGAGGAATAGGAAATTAATTTGAATGGTAATTATTTTTCCAATGATGAATATCCAAAAATATGAATTGATTCACACTTGCTTCCATGATCAGTTGTAAAGATTCCGAAGATGGAAATTGACTCAGACCAAGGCTAGTTTCATTGATTAATTTAAATCGTTGAGTGTGTTGTTATTGATTGCTTTTATTGAAGTTGATTTTAATACCGTCAAAACACCCCCCCCAAAACATTGTTTATTTGGCATAGAAATAAATCAATCACTCTTCATGGAATCGACCCTTACTTTCACTACTACATTAATTTTAAGAAGTATAGGTTTTAATTTGGAGTGCCTACGATAGCACGCACCAAATTTTGGCATAGTTTATTTTTGCTTTTTTTTTATTTGTTTCATTAGTTTTTGTTTTCAAAAATATGTTTATTTTGTTTAGTTTAGTTTTTTTCCTTTCTTTTTGCTTCCTTGATTGTTTATGCCCATAACTCGATCTTCTAACCAATGTGATTTGTAGTACGATCCACAAATAGAAAGAACTTTGCACAGGTTGAGGATTGGTATGGCTAGGAATCAAACTTTGAAAGAGCTTGTAGTTCCAGATTTGCATCAACAACTCTTATGCATAAATTTCCCTAATTTAGATGCTAATACTACTTTTGAATTAAAATCCAGACTAATACATCTATTGTCCACCTTTCATGGTCTTGCAGGTGAAGATGCCCATAAACATTTGAAGGAATTCCACGTGATTTGCACAAGCATGAAACCTACGGGGGTAACTGAAGAGCAAATTAAACTGAGAGCCTTTCCGTTCATTCTGCAGGATTCAGATAAGGACTGGCTGTACTATCTACCAT
>NW_019232945.1:0-2595 GCF_002742605.1 Olea europaea var. sylvestris | reverse complement strand
ATCTCTTTCTTATTATTACCTTTTTTAATATTTTAATAGTTTTAGTTGGGAAATGTACCATATTTTCCTTTAAAAATGGTCACTCAAACTTTTAGTTGACTAATGGATTTTTGGATAGAAACTCTCCAAAAGTCCTCATACCATATATTTTTAAAAGGTTTGAAACATATCCACTCCAATGTAAAGGTTCAGTGCCTATATGTACTGTTTTGAAAGGTTCGGGACCTCCTCTACAAATTTCCCTTGCAAATATGATATAATTGTAGCGTTATTCATTGCTAACTATGAACTCACTTGTGCTCATTAGACTAGTTTAAAAAATGTGACTTGACTTAAACTAGAAGTTCATTTCTTTTTGGATCCACATTACGCAAAGCCATGGTTGATTTGTCTGTGTCTCTGACTGTAACTTGTGTCATATTACTGTTTTTCCAAACATTTAGCCTTGTTTGGTATAGCTGAAAATCAGATATTTAGTATATTTTGATAAAAATTGATGAAATGTTTGGTTTAAAAATTGGAGGTCCCATTAAATGTGCGTTTAAATTTAGTTGTTGACTTTTACTTAGATTTCTGTCAAGATTTTAATCCACACCAAACGTGCTTGTCTTCTTCTAATTTGTCTCTTCATTAGTTGTTTGATATGATTTTGATTAATCCTACTACAATGGTCAAAAATTGGATATTTATTAGTGATGCACAGTATAAGAAGCATAACCATGTCATTCAATTCCTATTTTTCACTAATTAAGTAGTTTTCTCAGTGCTCATGCTCTTTCTAAATTTAATGTTTCATGCGGAAGTTTTGGTGACACTAATAACAATAATGCAGGGCATTTCGAAGAAAAGGCGATGCCGAAGTGTTTCCGCAGGACTCCAGAGAAGCTCCTAAGCTACGAATATAAGCTTATGGACAAAGAATAAGTTGATCTACATTTACTTAATTGCTAAAACATTTGCATATTTTCTTAAAATAGAACGTGGAGGTACTTTTCTGTTAATGAGGCGTCTTAGATTGATTCTGGTTTGGGATAATAGGATGGTAATGAACAGTTAAAGAGAGTAGGTCAATTCTTTCTTATCTGTATAGAACCAAACGCTATGTAGTATGTACTACTTGATAAGTAAGTTCCATTTGATAAAATATATCTCCTCCACAATGTTTACTTGTTATTGTTTTAGATTTATAGGTGGTTACTATATATAGAGTCGACTCCATCTTTTGATCATTACATGGAGATATGAGAAATATAGTTAGAAAAGCGTTCTTTGCTCGCCTCATGGTTTGCTGTAGTTTGAACTCTGAATTGTGATCACCCGGTGAGTTTGTTGGAGCTGGACTGGGTTTTTAAGTCATATTCTACTTCCAGTTTCTTGAGCTGGAAAAGATTTCTGGAGTGAACTTTGTTTTCTCGAGTTTTAGCCTATTGTTGTATCAAGTGGAAATGTGGTGCATTCGAGTATTGGCTAATTGGGATTTTTGAATCTAAAAAGAGGCTGATTTCTTTAAATTTTTGTTGGTTGTTATTCTTGCATTGCATATCACTAACACAGATTGACAGAAGATGTAGGCGTTGAATAATTTCAATGTTTCTTGCTTATTTTGTTAGGTCCTCACCCCTCATGTACATCTCTAAGCCACAAGATTAGCATCGACTAAAATGCAAAAATCTGATGTATACTTGTCCTCGTCGTGATCAGTAGCTCGGTCGACATTGAAAGACCATGAACGATGATTTTATGACTGAGAAAAATGAGAAATTTAACAAGGCAGAAATAATGTTTATTCATCAGTAGAGACCACCATAGATCTAGTTGACAGTTAGCCCTTCAATACATTGAATATTTTATATTTTAAGAAGTATTATAAATTAGAGATTTTATTGCCATTGAGACCAATGATCTCTAATAAGGTGAATGGTGACTTTTTCAGCAAGCATTTTACTTTTATTCGAATGAAATGTAATATATGATCTAGTCATCGTAACATTATGAAGAGCAGCAACAATACTTAGAATATAATGTGAGATTGCCTTCCTGTTGTGCAAAAAAATGTGCCCCACTAACTATTAGTGTAGATGTAGGCTTTTATAGTTGATGTGATTTCCTCTAGAAGGTCTAATGCTTTTTTCGCGAGAGTTATTAGCTTAGGCGTATTTGACACCTGACGATAGTTCCATTATCTATGAAGTTTGTTAGACATTGATATTTACTAGAGGTGGTTCCAATACATTAAAAATAGCATGTATTTGGACCTATTATGACAAATTCTACCAAAATATTGAATTTGAACCTGGTCAACTCAACTAGGATGAAGTTTATTTAACTTAGTCTCGATTGTGTCAAGCTCATTTCTTTAAAAATGGTTCCTTCGCTTGGCAAAAAGCTGGCCTTCACCATGCTAAGTCTTGATACCTACAGAAGGAACATGATTGACGTGATGACAAGCTTGTGAACCTATATAATATAATTTATGACTTTTCGGAACCACTTTTTAGTTAAAGAGCAAAAAATGGAGGTGTACAATTTTTCATTGACAAGAAAGGACATGTTTGGGTTTGGTAAGAATAGTCACTTAGATCCCAACTAGGTGAA
>NW_019232944.1:0-2595 GCF_002742605.1 Olea europaea var. sylvestris | reverse complement strand
GAAAATGCTCAAAATGGAAATATGAAGCTTGTATTGTTGGAGGCTGAAGTAACTGAAAATTTGACGATGAAAGGTAACTCAACATATGTTGATACAGGTACAGGAAAGGAAGCTCCTATTAGTTCTAATGGTATGAAGGACTTTTCCAAGGTGGTTGATGAAGTTTTGGAGGCCGAAAATGGCTAGGTACCGTTAATGCATAAGGGGTATCCTGTTGATGGTGATAATGTAAATTTGCCGAGAGTTGTAGATGAACAAAAACAGAGCCCTATTCTCCCTGAGTCTGATTGTGAAAAGGAAATAAGAGGATGAGAAGGGGAAAAAGACCCAGACAGTTGGTCAAATTCAGAGGTTCATAAACCATATACTGAATTAAAGAAGACTATCCCTTAGGATACTAGAGCATCACAGAGGGCGCGAGCATGCCCTACTGAGCTTGACTTATGATTGATCAATTTTTAATATGGAACATGTGAGGATAGGCATGTCTAAAGGAAGGATAGGAAAGCTGGTGAGGAAATTCAATGTGAAAATACTAGGGATTGTGGAACCTTTCATGCGGAAGGTAAAATGAATTTTTTGGCCTATAAAATAAAGTTACCAAACTTTATATCAAATGAGAAAGCAGGAGGTAAATTATGGGTCTTTTGGAGTGAAGATTACAAGTTGGTGAGGAAATTCAATGTGGAAATACTAGGGATTGTGGAACATTTTCATGGGGAAGGTAAAATGAAGTTTTTAGCCTATAAAATAAAGTTACCAAATTTTATATCAAATGATAAAGCATGAGGTAAATTATGGGCCTTTTGGAGTGAAGATTACAAGGTTGATTGGGTTTATGTTTCGAATCAAGCTTTACATGGTGTTTTTTAAGAAGGGAGAGTATAAGATGTTAGTTTCATTTATTTATGCGAAATGTAATGCTTTGGAAATGAGGATACTATGGCAGGAGCTGGAGAATGTTAGGGTGATTGGTCTTCCCTGGGTGGTTTTTGGCAACTTCAATATCATTAGAAATGACTCCGAGCATGTGGGTGGCCACCCTAGACCTCTTCAAGCTATGGAAGACTTTAATGAATGCATTGATAAGTGTGGTCTCTTAGAGCTGTTAGTTTTATGTCGAAAATTATCTTGGTGCAATGCACATGAAGGCTTGACCAGAAGTTGGGCAAGACTGGACAGAACACTGGTAAGCGAGGAGGTGTTACGTGACTTCCTGGTGGCAAATATGAAGTTCTTGTCAGGTATATCTTCTGATCATCATCCTGTGACTATTAATTTGCAGAAGTAGTATGTTTCTTATAGCTCGACTCCGTTTCGATTCCAAAGAATGTGATGCAAGCATGAGTGCTTTTTGCCATGTGTGGAGGCAGCATAGAGCTTCGGAGATAGTGGTTTGGTGTTAGGTGGCTTTGAAAAATTGGCGATTAAACTTAAAGCTACTAAAAAAGCTTTGAAAGTGTGGGATAAACAGGTTTTCGGGAGTGTAGATAATGTTATTTTGGAGCTTGAAGAACGTGTTGAGGCTCTTGAGAGCAGGTTACAAGATGCATATTCTGATGATGTAGAATAAGAGTATTTGATCTCTAAAATCGAACTGGAGGAGTGGAAAAGGAAAGAGAAAATTCAATTGTCCCAGCTGGCAAAAAAGAGATGGTTATCTGATGAAATTCTAAATCTTTCATGCTGTAGTATCACAGAGACGTAGAAAATCAAAATTAAATCAGATGAAGCATACATATGGCACTATCTTATCGACACCGCAGCAAATACATTCAGAAGCAATGAAATATCTTTAGACTTTTCTTACGAGTGAGGAAAGTGAAGTTTTGCTAGATTTATCACACATCATTGAGCCTGCGATTTCTCAAAAGGAGGGAAAAATGATATGTGCCCTACCGACAGAAAAGGAGGTTCTAACTGCAACTTTTTCGATACTGATGGATAGCGCACCTGGGCTTGATGGATATGGGTCAGCTTTTTTTATCAAGTGCTGGGATATTATAAAAGGGAACCTAGTAGAGGTAGCAAATAAGTTTTTTGGAGGAGGGGTGCTACCTCGATTTTATACATCATCATATATTGTGTTGATCCCAAAGGTGGAGAATCGTAGTGGTTCTGATAAGTTTCTACCAATCAGTCTTTGCTCTATTGTGTACAAAATATTTTCGAAGATTTTGGTGCAGAGAATGAGTGATATACTTTCTAGGATTATTTCTCAAGAGAAAGAAGCCTTCATCCCAGGTCAAAGTATTTTTTAGAATATTACACTCACTCAAGAATTAGTGAATTCTCTAAATGAAAAGGCTCGTGGTGGAAATGTGATTATTAAAGTAGGTATGGCTAAAGCATATGATAGGGTAGAGTGGCAGTTCTTACTTCATGTTTTATCATCCTTTGGGTTCCCGACGAGGTTTTGCAAGTTAATTGATCAATGAATATCCACGCCATGGTATTCAGTGATGATGAATGGAACCATGTAATGTTTCTTTAAACCTTCGCATGGTCTTCGTCAAGGAGATCATTTATCCCCTTATTTATTTATTATCATGCAAGAGATGCTGACTAGATTGCTAAAAAGGGGTTTTAAGGAAG
>NW_019232943.1:0-2596 GCF_002742605.1 Olea europaea var. sylvestris | reverse complement strand
ATGTATATATACATACATATATTTATATTATACATTGCTTCTTCGGCCTGAACCGGCAATCCCTTAGATACAAGTGAGCTATTTCTGTTTTCAAAATTGTGTTCAAATTCATATGTGTCAATCCCGCCATTAGGCGTGCAATAATTTCTATATGCCTATTATGAATTGTTTTATAGCAATAGTAATTAATCATTGTTGTTTCAAGGTCAATCTATTTACTCTTCTACATCCTAGGTCTTCCTGTTCCGTCATCCAAAGAGTTTGGTTTTTTCGAGTATAGTGGAATAGTTGACAAATAAGTCACCCATATATGTGTGTGTGTATGTGACTTCGTACATGCACACAAGCTGCGCTTGCATGAGCTGAAATGGTATAATATTAAAAGGAGGCAAATGCACTGTGTGCTTCTCAACAAAATAATAATAACAACAATAATAATCCTATCATATCTTTTCAGGTTATTTTTGTGGCAGATTGGGGAGAGTATATGTATTAATTGATAGTACTAAAATCAAGGATTTGAACGTGGCAGTTCAGACTCTCGGGAGTGAGAAATGGACGTGTCTCCCTCACACACGAAAAGGAAACAACCAGAAGAGAATTCGGAGGGCAAGGCTGAAGTTCCCACTCAAGAATCCGTGTCAAAGAAGCGTAATTTAGCACGCACATGTGTGCATGAGGTAGCAGTTCCAAGTAGGTATTCTTCAAATAAGGATGAATCAGTATATGGGACAATTTCAGATCCTATTTTTAATGGGGAAATGGCAAAAACCTACCCATTCAAGCTCGATCCATTTCAGGAGGTTTCTGTTGCATGTTTGGAAAGAAACGAGTCAGTTTTGGTTTCAGCACACACTTCAGCTGGCAAAACTGCGGTTGCTGAATATGCGATTGCCATGGCCTTTAGGGATAAGCAGAGGGTTTTATATACTTCTCCGTTAAAAGCTTTGAGCAATCAGAAATACCGAGAGTTGAGCCAGGAGTTTTCTGATGTCGGGTTGATGACAGGTGATGTAACACTTTCGCCAAACGCGAGTTGTTTGGTAATGACGACAGAAATTCTTAGGGGAATGCTTTATAAGGGTTCTGAGGTGTTGAAGGAAGTTGCTTGGGTCATATTTGATGAGATACATTACATGAAAGATCGTGAAAGAGGTGTGGTTTGGGAAGAAAGTATCATTTTCTTGCCTCCAGCTATTAAGATGGTTTTCCTTTCGGCAACAATGTCAAATGCTACTGAATTTGCAGAATGGATATGTAATATACACAAACACCCATGTCACGTGGTTTATACAGATTTCCGGCCAACACCCCTGCAACATTATGTTTTCCCCGTGGGAGGCTCTGGGTTGTATCTTGTTGTTGATGAGAATGAGCAGTTCTGGGAAGACAATTTTTTGAAACTGCAGGACACTTTCGTGAAGCAAAACCTGGCTGATGGGAACAAGAGTGGACACAGTAGAGCGAGACTTGCTAAATGTGGGACCACTTCTGGTGGTTCTGACATATATAAAATCGTTAAGGTGGATATTGACCTCACTTTCCATTTTATTTTTACTGGTAGTCTACCTGTTTCTGCATTTAGAGAAAAATCATCTTCTAAAATGTTATTTCATCTTTGAATGTGTTGAGTTGCAGCCATATTCATCAGTGTAACTTAATTTATTGTTTAATGTTCTACCTTTCACCATTTGTTGCTTCTTACAAGAGGCGTGATGAAAAAATTGCATTTTATAGTGCTCAAATTGAAAAATTGCTGAATTTCAGATGATTATGGAGCGTAAATTCCAACCAGTGATAATATTTTGTTTTAGTAGAAGAGAGTGTGAAGAACATGCCATGTCAATGTCTAAGCTTGATTTTAATACCCAAGAGGAGAAGGAAGTTGTGGATCAAGTGTTCAAAAATGCAATCCTTTGTTTAAATGAGGAGGATAGGGGCTTACCTGCTATTGAACAAATGTTGCCATTGCTTCAGAGAGGCATTGCTGTTCACCATTCTGGCTTGCTTCCTATTATCAAAGAACTTGTGGAACTTCTGTTTCAAGAAGGGCTGGTTAAGGCTCTATTTGCCACAGAAACGGTATTGCTGTTTACAAGAAATGCTCTTTAGATATTAAATTTTGAACACACTCTTGTTTTAGCTCATCCATAAGATTAATGTGACACTAAAGGTCTTACAACATTTTCATCCAAACTGGTATTGTAATACATACATAATAGGAATATGTAATGTATATCACTGTATTGAGAGTAAAACAATTTACTATGCTTATTGACTGTTGATTTTAATTCGTAACAGTTTGCCATGGGGTTGAACATGCCAGCAAAAACTGTTGTTTTCACGAGTGTGAAAAAATGGGATGGTGATAGTCATCGATATATTGGATCTGGTGAGTATATTCAGGTGAGTGGTTGTTATAACATTATTACTAAAAATAGAGATACATATTACACCTACTTTCGGTTTATATTTTTAATCTATTTTTCTTTCCAATAGATGAGTGGTAGAGCTGGACGTCGTGGTAAAGATGAGAAGGGTATTTGTATTATAATGATTGACGAAAAGGTAAATTTATTGCTGGCACCATGTATCT
>NW_019232942.1:0-2596 GCF_002742605.1 Olea europaea var. sylvestris | reverse complement strand
ATTTTTCGAAAGAATGAGCAATTTTATGTTTGGAAGGCTTGGATAGTCGGCGTACGAAGAATTGAGCGTAGCTTTTGCACACGCAGTCCGTTTTGGGCCCATAAGTACTTTTTGGAAATGTAGTGATCATTTTGGATTGAACTCACCGCTTCGTCGTGACGTATGAGGGATTTCGGCCATTTTTTTAAAGATGAGCAATTTTATGTTTGGAAGGCTTGGATAGTCTGCGTACGAAAAATTGAGCGTAACTTTTGACACGGTGTCCGTTTTGGGCCCATAAGTACTTTTTGGAAATGTAGCGACCGTTTTGGATTGAACTCACCGCTTCGTCGTGATATATGAGGGATTTCGGCCATTTTTCGAAAGAATTAGCACTTTTATATTTGGAAGGCTTGGATAGTCGACGTACGAAGAATTGAGCGTAACTTTTGGACAAGGTGTCCGTTTTAGGCCCATACGTACTTTTTGGAAATGTAGCGACCCTTTCGGATTGAAATCATATCTTCGTCGTAACCTATGAGGGATTTCGGCCTTTTTTCGAAAGAATGAGCAATTTTATGTTTGGAAGGCTTGGATAGTCGACGTATGAAGAATTGAGCGTAGCTTTTGCACACAGTGTCCGTTTTGGGCCCATAAGTACTTTTTGGAAATGTAGCGAACCTTTGGGATTGGACTCACAACTTGACGTATGAGGGATTTCGGCCATTTTTCGAAAGAATGAGCAATTTTATGTTTGGAAGGCTTGGATAGTCGGTGTACGAAGAATTGAGGGTAACTTTTGGACACGGTGTTCGTCTTGGGCCCATAAGTACTTTTTGGAAATGTAGCGAACCTTTGGGATTGGACTCACAACTTGACGTATGAGAGATTTCGGCCATTTTTTGAAAGAATGACCAGTTTTAAGTTCGGAAGGCTTGGATAGTCGGCGTACGAAGAATTGAGCGTAGCTTTTGCACACGTTGTCCGTTTTGGGCCCATAAGTACTTTTCGGAAATGTACCGACCGTTTTGGATTGGACTCACTGCTTCGTCGTGATGTATGAGGGATTTCGGCCATTTTTTGAAAGAATTAGCACTTTTATATTTGGAAGGCTTGGATAGTCGACGTACGAAGAATTGAGCGTAACTTTTGCACACGGTGTCCGTTTTGGGTCCATAAGTACTTTTTGGAAATGTAGCGACCGTTTTGGATTGGACTCACTGCTTCGTCGTGATGTATGAGGGATTTCGGCCATTTTTCGAAAGAATTAGCACTTTTATATTTGGAAGGCTTGGATAGTCAATGTACGAGGAATTGAGCGTAACTTTTGCTCACGGTGTCCGTTTTGGGCCCATAAGTACTTTTTGGAAATGTAGCGACCCTTTCGGATTGAACTCACAACTTCGTCGTGACCTATGAGGGATTTCGGCCATTTTTCGAAAGAAATAGCACTTTTATACTTGGAAGGCTTGGATAGTCGGCGTACGAAGAATTGAGCGTAACTTTTGCACACGGTGTCCGTTTTGGGCCCATAAGTACTTTTTGGAAATGTAGCGACCGTTTTGGATTGAACTCATTGCTTCGTCGTAAGGTATTAGGGATTTCGGCCATTATTCGAAAGAATTAGCACTTTTATACTTGGAAGGCTTGGATAGTCGGCGTACGAAGAATTGAGCGTAACTTTTGCACACGGTGTCCGTTTTGGGGCCATAAGTACTTTTTGAAAATGTAGCGACCGTTTTGGATTGAACTCATTGCTTCGTCGTAAGGTATGAGGGATTTCGGCCATTTTTCAAAAGAATTAGCACTTTTATATTTGGAAGGCCTGGATAGTCAGCGTACGAAGAATTGAGCGTAACTTTTGCACACGGTGTCCATTTTGGGCCCATAAGTACTTTTTGGAAATGTAGCGACCGTTTTGGATTGAACTCATTGCTTCGTCGTAAGGTATGAGGGATTTCGGCCATTTTTCAAAAGAATTAGCACTTTTATATTTGGAAGGCCTGGATAGTTAGCGTACGAAGAATTGAGCGTAACTTTTGCACACGGTGTCCATTTTGGGCCCATAAGTACTTTTTCGAAATGTAGCGACCCTTTCGGATTGAACTCACAACTTCATCGTGACCTATGAGGAATTTTGGCCATTTTTCGAAAGAATTAGCACTTTTATGTTTGGAAGGCTTGGATAGTCGGCGTACGAAGAATTGAGCGTAGCTTTTGCACGCGGTGTCCGTTTTGGGCCCAGAAGTACTTTTCGAAAATGTAGCGACCCTTTCGGATTGAACTCACTTCTTCGTCGTGACCTATGAGGGATTTCGGCCATTTTTAGAAAGAATGAGCAATTTTAAGTTTGGAAGGCTCGGATAGTCGGCGTACGAAGAATTGAGCGTAACTTTTGCACACGGTGTCCGTTTTGGGCCCATAAGTACTTTTTGGAAATGTAGCGACCGTTTTGGATTGAACTCACCGCTTCATCATGATGTATGAGGGATTTCGGCCATTTTTAGAAAGAATTAGCACTTTTATTTTTTGAAGGCTTGGATAGTCAACGTACGAAGACTTGAGCGTAACTTTCGAACACGGTGTCCGTTTTGGGCCCATAAGTACTTTTTGGAAA
>NW_019232941.1:0-2596 GCF_002742605.1 Olea europaea var. sylvestris | reverse complement strand
GTGTACAGCAAGCAGAGCTGTTTAAAAAATATTGATTTTTACATTTAAATGGTCCCAACTGGGAGCTAAGTGCGTCAAAAGTATAGTGCCATATAATGTGTTGCAAGTAAAGTGTGTGAATATAATTGAAATAATCATTAGCCTTCTTTGATAAGCTATTGTAGAATAAAGTAAAGTATGTTACTGTCCTTTATTTTGGAGTCAAGTTCGTAAATTGTCTCATAATTTTTTTAAAACTTACATGTAAGCTTCAGGTCAAGAACTTTTGTAAATTTAGTCATTGTGTGTTTATTGTAACTCATACACGACAAAGTTATCTTGAATCTCTGTAATGTATTCATTTAGTAATATCAAGTGGTTCAATTTGTGTTTAAGATTGTTTGTTCGAATTTTGTTTTACCTTCTTCGTGATTATAATCCTCTACTAACCAAGAAATCCTTGCGTTTCTAACCATGCTCCCAAATTAAGCAAATTAACCTACTCCACATTTTTGTAAGTAAGATGTGCCAAGAAACTGATAAAAAAGTGAAAATGACTGCAAATATTGTATTGTCCATTCAGGACATCAAAAGAAAGCGATTAAAAGGATATATTATCATCAGTATCTGTTCTTTTTCCTTGTAGACGGACCTTTTTTGCTGACTTATTCATTGTAGTGGTAGCGGATGAGCTCTTGTGCTTCTTGGAGATACCATACGGAGTTGTATCTGCTGCTATTGGAACACTTGTGGACATGTCTGGATCATCAGTAGGTTGCACAGAGCTGAGCAGCGTGACATACTCAACCAAGTCGAGATTTGCAGTCTGCCGTTGCCTCATTGCTGGATTAGTTTGAGCGTCATCAGCAACAATTGTTGCGTCATACAATCAATTCCGTGAGCTCATATCAAGCCAACCATAAGTAAGGCGAGAGGTTAATGAAAAACGGATTTTGAAGGCCAAAAGTTGGCCCATCAACCGCATAGGCCAAATTTGGCTGCGGTCACATAGGCATTTGCAGGGGCCTAGTGTGATTATCTATGCGGTTGCATAGATTTGATCTATGTGATCACATAGAAGGTTTGTGCTAGCCATTATTGACTGTTTTGTTTGAATTTTTGGTGGTTTTTCAATGGTTTAATGCACCACTTCGTATGGCAATATTTGAGGGCTATATACGTGTGTTTGTTGATCAAGAAAATAAAATTGAAAAACATATCGCCACAATTGAGGTCAATTTATTCAATTTCCATTTATATTCAAAACCCATTTTGCATTCTCAAGTTTGGAGGAATATACTAAGTGCTTAAGTATTTATTCATTTCAAGGATTGATTAATCCTACAAACCATTTGTTGGATTCTTTTTAAGCATTAAATTTCAATTTGAAAGTGGACAAATATTGTTTGAGGACAACGATCACGTGTTCAGGCCTTCATTTTCATATTCATCTTCCCAATTTTTATTTTTTGTTTCTTCCCCATTCCTTTCTTTGCGAAGTTATATTTTCCAACATAAACTAGTGAATAAAATGTGATACTATAACCGAATTAGTTACAAACCAACAGATAAGAGATAGCCATTTGTCATTTTTCCTACATGACCCAATTGTGCTAAGATCCTTGAGAGAAATCAATAAATGCTCCTGTATAAGAGAAGAAAAACCATCCACAATTCAAACCAACTGAAATAACCATAACCATTTCCCCTATTGCTCTGGTTTGAGCATCAAAACCAATGAGTTTAAGAGGTGAAAGCCTTTGACAACTGAGAGGAATTTGTTGATTTGATTTCTATTGTCAACAACATCTGCGACTGTAGCAGTCTATGTAGAAACACCTTTAGCATGATCACCCACTCCTTCACTTTGTCTGAGGTACATCAAGCACGATCCGGTGTTGGAAATTTACTATCGTGCATAGCGAAAAAAAGAAATCAATATTAATTCCCACCAGGATTCATCGTTGTATTTAGATAAGAATCATGATAAAAGTTATACATTTTAGATCTGAAACTTCCTTTGCTTAATCTTTGTTTTAGCAACCTTGATTTGCCTTCCACAGCTGTCCAATTGTCCAGTCTCCAATGAATTTCACATAAAGAACAAATTGTAGCCACGAGAGTTTTCTCCTCTTGTGCTAACAAGAATTATAAGAAATTTCTACGAATTGAAAACCCTAGTCACATATTTATATTAGCCCAAACAGGTTTGGCATGACCTAGTCCAATATTTAATTAACTCATTTAATTAAATTCGGTTCGTGAATTAATTAATCGAATTAATTAATTCGGGCCTATAAATAACCAACTCAATTAATTAATTTCTCCAACGCTTGTTAAATTAATTAATCGACAAATTACAATCTTCCAATTCTCTTTTGTGTGCGACCTATCAGGTTCCTGATCACGATATCCAACGACATAAAATATTATTTTGATCTAATTAAAATTGATAAATTAAAACATTATTTTAATTTATCACCAATTTACACTCATCGTCCCAGATTGACATTTAGCAATATGTCAGGGCAATATATGTGACGGAAAGTATCATGTGGTATGACAAAACCAAACTTGTTTGTTTATCATGAAACTATAATCATTTCGTCAATATGAT
>NW_019232940.1:0-2596 GCF_002742605.1 Olea europaea var. sylvestris | reverse complement strand
TGTCAATTGGATGGAAAAACTATTTGAAATTTAAACTGTCCAACAGGGTAATATTACCGGGCAAAGTGTTAACTAAAGTGTGCACCATAGTGTACATGTGGTAAGGTCCTCGCCGATTGAACTTTGCTATTTGTACAATGATTTTCGACACCTTTTTTGACACTTGCATTGCTGTCAAGTGTCAATTGGATGTGAAAATTGTCTGAAATTTAAACATTCCAACTAGGTAATGTCACTTGGCAAAATGTAAACTAAAGTATACACCATAGTGTACATGTAGCAAGATTTTTACCGATTGAACGTTGCTATTTGTACACTGATTTTTGACACGTTGTTTGACACTTGCATTGTTATCAAGTGTCAATTGGATGGGAAAACTGTTTGAAATTTAAACTATCCAACAGGGTAATGTCGCGCGGCAAAGTGTTAACTAAAGTTTACACCATAGTGTACATGTAGTAAGATCCTCACCGATTGAACTTTGCTATTTGTACACTGATTTTCGACACATTTTTTGACACTTGCATTGTTGTCAAGTGTCAATTCGATGTGAAAATTGTTTGAAATTTATACTGTCCAACTGGGAAATGGCACGTGACAAAATGTAAACTATAGTGTACACCGTGGTGTACACGTAGCAAGGTTCTTACTGATTGAATGTAAACTAAAGTGTACACCATAGTGTAAATGTAGCAAGGTTCTTACCGATTGAACATTGCTATTTGTATACTTAATTTTGACACGTTGTTTGACACTTGGATTGTTGTTAAGTGACAATTGGATGGGAAAACTATTTGAAATTTAAACTGCCCAGTAGGGTAATGTCACGTGGTAAAGTGTAAACAAAAGTTTCCATGTAGCAAGGTTCATACCGATTGAACTTTGCTATTTGTACACTGATTTTTTACACGTTGTTGGACACTCACATTATTGTCAAGTGTCAATTGGATGGGAAAATTGTTTGAAATTTATATTGTCCAGCTGGGTATGTCACGTGGCAAAGTGTACGCTAAAATGTGTAAACCATAACGTACATGTAGCGAGGTTCTTATCGATTGAACTTTTCTATTTGTACACTAATTTTTGACACGTTATTTAACACTTGCATTATTGTCAAGTGTCAATTGGATGGGAGAACAATTTGAAATTTAAACTGTCCAACTGGGCAATGGCACGTGACAAAGTGTAAACTAAATTGTACATCATAGTGTACATGTTGCAATGTTTTAACGATTGAACTTTGCTATTTGTACACTAATTTTTGACACATTATTTGACACTTGCATTATTGTCAAGTGTCAATTGGATGGGAGAACAATTTGAAATTTAAACTGTCCAACTGGGCAATGGCACGTGGCAAAGTGTAAACTAAAGTGTATACCATAGTGTACATGTAGCAAGGTTTTTACCGATTGAACATTGCTATTTGTACACTAATTTTTGACACATTATTTGACACTTGCATTATTGTCAAGTGTCAATTGGATGGAAAAATTGTTTGAAATTTTAACTGTCCAACAGGGTAATATTACGTGGCAAAGTGTTACCTAAAGTGTACACCATAGTGTACCTGTGGTAGGGTCCTCACTGATTGAACTTTGCTATTTGTACACTGATTTTCGACACATTTTTTGACACTTGCGTTGTTCTCAAGTGCTAATTGGATGGGAAAACTATTTGAAATTTAAACTGTCCAACAGGGTAATATTACTGGGCAAAGTGTTAACTAAAGTGTGCACCATAGTGTACATGTGGTAAGGTCCTCGCCGATTGAACTTTACTATTTGTACACTGATTTTCGACACGTTTTTTGACACTTGTATTGCTGTCAAGTGTCAATTGGATGTGAAAATTGTTTGAAATTTAAACATTCCAACTAGGTAATGTCACTTGGCAAAATGTAAACTAAAGTATACACCATAGTGTACATGTAGCAAGATTTTTACCGATTGAAAGTTGCTATTTGTACACTGATTTTTGACACGTTGTTTGACACTTGCATTGTTATCAAGTGTCAATTGGATGGGAAAACTGTTTCAAATTTAAACTATCCAACAGGGTAATGTCGCGTGGCAAAGTGTTAACTAAAGTGTGCGCCATAGTGTACATGTAGTAAGGTCCTCACCGATTGAACTTTGCTATTTGTACATTAATTTTCGACACGTTTTTTGACACTTGCATTGTTATCAAGTGTCAATTCGATGTGAAAATTGTTTGAAATTTAAACTGTCCAACTGGGAAATGGCACGTGACAAAGTGTAAACTATAGTGTACACCGTGGTGTACACGTAGCTAGGTTCTTACCGATTGAATGTAAGCTAAAGTGTACACCAGAGTGTAAATGTAGCAAGGTTCTTACCGATTGAACTTTGCTATTTGTATACTTAATTTTGTCACGTTGTTTGACACTTGGATTGTTGTTAAGTGACAATTGGATGGGAAAACTATTTGAAATTTAAACTGTCCAGCAGGGTAGTGTCACGTGGTAAAGTGTAAAGAAAAGTTTCCATGTGGCAAGGTTCATACCGATTGAACTTTGCTATTTGTACACTGATTTTTTACACGTTGTTGGACACTCACATTATTGTCAAGTGTC
>NW_019232939.1:0-2597 GCF_002742605.1 Olea europaea var. sylvestris | reverse complement strand
TCAAAAGTGTGGGCACTTGCATATTTGGAACGTTTGGATTGTCGGCGTACGAAGAATTGAGCGTAACTTTTGCACACGGTGTCAATTTGGGGACCATAAGTAATTTTTGGAAATGTAGCGACCGTTTTTGATTGAACTCACCACTTCGTCGTGACGTATGAGGGATTTTGGCCATTTTTCGAAAGTGTGAGCATTGGAACGTTTGGATTGTCGGCGTATGAGGAATTGAGCGTAACTTTTGCACACGGTGTCCGTTTTGGGCCAGTAAGTTCTTTTTGGAAATGTAGCGAACGTTTCGGATTGAACTCACCACTTCATCGTGACGTATGAGGGATTTCGGCCATTTTTCGAAAGTGTGAGCATTGGAACGTTTGGATTGTCGGCGTACGAAGACTTGAGCGTAACTTTTGCACACGGTGTCCGTTTTGGGCCTGTAAGTCCTTTTTGGAAATGTAGCGACCGTTTTGGATTGAACTCACCACTTCGTCGTGACGTATGAGGGATTTTGGGCATTTTTCGAAAGTGTGAGCATTGGAACGTTTGGATTGTCGGCGTACGAAGACTTGAGCGTAACTTTTGCAAACGGTGTCCGTTTTGGTCCCGTAAGTACTTTTTGGAAATGTATCGACCGTTTTGGACTGAACTCACCACTTCATCGTGACGTATGAGGGATTTTGACCATTTTTCGAAAGTGTGAGCACTTGCATATTTGAAACATTTGGATTGTCGGCGTACGAAGAATTGAGCGTAACTTTTGCAAACGGTGTCCGTTTTGGTCCCGTAAGTACTTTTTGGAAATGTATCGACCGTTTTGGACTGAACTCACCACTTCATCGTGACGTATGAGGGATTTCGGCCATTTTTTGAAAGTGTGCACACTTGCATATTTGGAACGTTTGGATTGTCGGCGTACAAAGAATTGAGCGTGACTTTTGCACACGGTGTCCATTTTGGGACCGTAAGTACTTTTTGGAAATGTAGCGACCATTTTGGATTGAACTCACCACTTCGTCGTGACGTATGAGGGATTTCGGCCATTTTTCGAAAGTGTGAGCATTGGAACGTTTGGATAGTCGGCATACGAAGAATTGAGCGTGACTTTTGCACACGGTGTCCGTTTTGGGCCACTAAGTCCTTCTTGGAAATGTAGCGACCATTTTGTATTGAACTCACCACTTCGTCGTGACGTATCAGGGATTTTGACCATTTTTCGAAAGTGTGAGCACTTGCATATTTGGAAAGTTTGGATTGTCGACGTACGAAGAATTGAGCGTAACTTTTGCACACGGTGTCCCTTTTGGGCCCGTAAGTACTTTTTGGAAATGTAGCGACCGTTTTGGATTGAACTCACTACTTCGTCGTGACGTATGAGGGATTTTGACCATTTTTCGAAAGTGTGAGCACTTGCATATTTCGAACGTTTGGATTGTCGGCGTACGAAGAATTGAGCGTGACTTTTGCACACGGTGTCCGTTTTGGGCCACTAAGTCCTTCTTGGAAATGTAGCGACCATTTTGTATTGAACTCACCACTTCGTCGTGACGTATCAGGGTTTTTGACCATTTTTCGAAAGTGTGAGCACTTGCATATTTGGAACGCTTGGATTGTCAGCGTACGAAGAATTGAGCCTAACTTTTGCACACGGTGTCCGTTTTGGGCCCGAAAGTACTTTTCGAAAATGTAGCGACCGTTTCGGATTGAACTCACCACTTCGTCGTGACGTATGAGGGATTTTGGCCATTTTTCGAAAGTGTGAGCCCTTGCATATTTGGAACGTCTGGATTGTCGGCGTACGAAGAATTGAGAGTGACTTTTGCACACGGTGTCCATTTTGGGCCCGTAAGTCCTTTTTGGAAATGTAGCGACCCTTTTGGATTGAACTCACCACTTCGTCGTGACGTATGAGGGATTTCGACCATTTTTCGAAAGTGTGAGCATTGGAACGTTTGGATTTTCGGCGTACGAAGAATTGAGCGTAACTTTTGCACACGGTGTCCGTTTTGGGCCACTAAGTCCTTCGTGGAAATGTAGCGACCGTTTTGGATTGAACTCACCACTTCGTTGTGACGTATGAGGGATTTTGACCATTTTTTGAAAGTGTGAGCACTTGCATATTTGGAAAGTTTGGATTGTCGACGTACGAAGAATTGAGCGTAACTTTTGCACACGGTGTCCATTTTGGGCCCGTAAGTACTTTTTGGAAATGTAGCGACCGTTTTGGATTGAACTCACCACTTTGTCGTGACGTATGAGGGATTTTGACCATTTTTCGAAAGTTTGAGCACTTGCATATTTGAAACGTTTGGATTGTCGTCGTACGAAGAATTGAGCGTAACTTTTGCACACGGTGTCCGTTTTGGGCCCGTAAGTACTTTTTGGAAATGTAGCGACCGTTTTGGATTGAACTCACCACTTCATCGTGATGTATGAGGGATTTTGGCCATTTTTCGAAAGTGTGAGCACTTGCATATTTGGAACGTTTGGATTGTCGACGTACGAAGAATTGAGCTTGATTTTTGCACACGGTGTCCATTTTGGGACCATAAGTACTTTTTGGAAATGTAGCGACCATTTTTGATTGAACTCACCACGTCTTC
>NW_019232938.1:0-2597 GCF_002742605.1 Olea europaea var. sylvestris | reverse complement strand
GGACTAGCATATTTGGAACGCTTGGATAGTCGGCGTACGAAGAATTCAGCGTAACTTTTGCACACGGGGTCCGTTTCGGGCCCGCAAGTACTTTTTGGAAATGTAGCGACTGTTTTGGATTGAACTCACAACTTCGTCGTGACGTATGAGGGATTTTAGCGATTTTTTGAAAGAATGAGCACTTGCCTATTTGGAACGCTTGGATAGTTGGCGTACGAAGAATTGAGCGTAACTTTTGCAGACGGTGTCCGTTTCGGGCCCATAAGTACTTTTTGGAAATGTAGCAACCGTTTTGGATTGAACTCACAACTTCGTCGTGACGTATGAGGGATTTTAGCGATTTTTCAAAAGAATGAGGACTAGCATATTTGGAACGCTTGGATAGTCGGCGTACGAAGAATTCAGCGTAACTTTTGCACATGGTGTCCGTTTCGGGCCCATAAGTACTTTTTGAAAATGTAGCGACCGTTTTGGATTGAACTTAAGACTTCGTCGTGACGTTTGAGGGATTTCGACCATTTTTGGAAAGAATGAGCACATGCATATTTGGAACGCTTGGATAGTCAGTGTACGAAAAATTGAGCGTAACTTTTGTACACGGTGTCGGTTTCGGGCCGATAAGTACTTTTTGGAAATGTAGAGACCGTTTTGGATTGAACTCACGACTTCGTTGTGACGTATGAGGGATTTCGGCCATTTTTCGAAAGAATGAGCGCTTGCATATTTGGAACGCTTGGATAGTCGGCGTACGAAATATTGAGCATAACTTTTGCACATAGTGTTCGTTTCGGGCCCATAAGTACTTTTTGAAAATGTAGCGACTGTTTTGGATTGAACTCACAACTTCGTCGTGACGTATGAGGGATTTTAGCGATTTTTCAGAAGAATGAGCACTTGCATATTTGGAACGCTTGGATAGTCGGCGTACGAAGAATTCAACATAACTTTTGTACACAGTGTCCGTTTCGGGCCAACAAGTACTTTTTTGAAATGTAGCGACCGTTTTGGATTGAACTTAAGACTTTGTCGTAACGTATGAGGGATTTCGACCATTTTTTGAAAGAATGAGCACATGCATATTTGGAACGCTTGGATAGTCGGCGTACAAAGAATTCGGCGTAACTTTCGCACACGGTGTCCGTTTTGGGCCAACAAGTACTTTTTCGAAATGTGGCGACCGTTTTGGATTGAACTCGCGACTTTGTCGTGACGTATGAGGGATTTTAGCGATTTTTTGAAAGAGTGAGCACTTGCATATTTGGAACGCTTGGATTGTCGGCGTACGAAGAATTGAGCGTAACTTTTGCACACGGTGTCCGTTTCGGGCCCATACGTACTTTTTGGAAATGTAGCGACCGTTTTGGATTGAACTCACGACGTCGTAGTGACGTATGAGGGATTTCGGCCATTTTTCACAGGATAAGCACTAGCATATTTGGAACGCATGGATAGTCGGCGTACGAAGAATTGAGCGTAACTTTTGTACATGGTGTCCGTTTCGGGCCCATAAGTACTTTTTGGAAATGTAGCGACCGTTTTGGATTGAACTCACGACGTCGTAGTGACGTATGAGGGCTTTCGGCCATTTTTCACAGGATAAGCACTAGCATATTTGGACCGCATGGATAGTCGGCGTACGAAGAATTCAGCGTAACTTTTGCACACGGTGTCCGCTTCGGGCCCATACGTACTTTTTGGAAATGTCGCGACCGTTTTGGATTGAACTCACGACGTCGTAGTGACGTATGAGGGCTTTCGGCCATTTTTCACAGGATAAGCACTAGCATATTTGGACCGCATGGATAGTCGGCGTACGAAGAATTCAGCGTAACTTTTGCACACGGTGTCCGCTTCGGGCCCATACGTACTTTTTGGAAATGTCGCGACCGTTTTGGATTGAACTCACGACGTCGTAGTGACGTATGAGGGCTTTCGGCCATTTTTCACAGGATAAGCACTAGCATATTTGGACCGCATGGATAGTCGGCGTACGAAGAATTCAGCGTAACTTTTGCACACGGTGTCCGTTGCGGGCCCATAAGTACTTTTTGGAAATGTAGCGATCGTTTTGGATTGAACTCAAGACCTCGTCGTGACGTATGAGGGATTTCGGCCTTTTTTCTAAAGAATGAGCACTTGCATATTTATAACGCTTGGAGGGTCGATGTACGAAGAATTGAGCATAACTTTTGCACACAGTGTCCATTTCGGGCCCATGGGTAACTTTTGAAAATGTCGCGACCGTTTTGGATTGAACTCACAACTTCGTCGTGACGTATGAGGGATTTTAGCGATTTTTCGAAAGAATGAGCACTTGCATATTTGGAACGCTTGGATAGTCGGCGTACGAAGAATTGAGCGTAACTTTTGCACACGGTGTCCGTTTCGGGCCCATAAGTACTTTTTGGAAATGTAGCGACCGTTTTGGAATGAACTTATGACTTCGTCGTGACGTATGAGGGATTTCGTCCCTTTTTCGAAAGAATGAGCGCTTGCATATTTGGAATGCTTGGGTAGTCGGCATACGAAGAATTGAGCGTAACTTTTGCACACGGTGTCCGTTTCGGGCCCATAAGTACTTTTTGGAAATGTAGCGA
>NW_019232937.1:0-2597 GCF_002742605.1 Olea europaea var. sylvestris | reverse complement strand
ATGGGCTCAAATTTGACAGATTGATCAGAAACAAAAATCGCATCGGGCGCAATTTCGTCATTTTTCACAACGGTGGTCGAATGTGCAAAAGTTTGACAGATTGATCGGAATCAAAAATCGCGCCGGAGGCAATTTCGTCATTTTTCGAGACGGTGTCGGAATCGGCTAAAATTTGACAGATTAACCGGAAACAAAAATCGCGCCAGGGGCAATTTCGTCATTTTTTGCGACGGTGTCGGAATCGGCTAAAATTTGTCTGATTGATGGGAAACAAAAATTGCGCAAGGGCAATTTCGTTATTTTTCAAGACGGTGTCGGAATCGGCTAAAATTTGATTGATTGATGGGAAACAAAAATCGCGCCGAGGGCGATTTCGTAATTTTTCGTGACGGTGTCGAAATGGGCTCAAATTTGACATATTGATCAGAAACAAAAATCGCGTCGGGCGCAAATTCGTCATTTTTCACAACGCTGTTCGAATGAGCCAAAATTTGACGGATTGATCGGAAACAAAAATCGCGCCGGGGGCAATTTCGTCATTTTTCGAGACGGTGTCGGAATCGTCTAAAATTTGACAGATTAACCGGAAACAAAAATCGCGCCGGGGGCAATTTCGTCATTTTTCGCGACGGTGTTGGAATCGTCTAAAATTTGACTAATCGATGGGAAACAAAAATTGGGCCGGGGGTAATTTCGTCATTTTTCGCGATGGTGTCGGAATCGGCTAAAATTTGACCGATTGATGGCAAACAAAAATCGCGTCGTGGGCGATTTCGTCATTTTTTGCCACGGTGTCCGAATGGGCTCAAATTTGACCGATTCATCGGAAAAAAATCGCCCCGGTGGCAATTTCGTCATTTTTCTCGACGGCGTCGAAATCGGCCAAAATTTGACTGATTGATGGGAAACAAAAATCGCATCGGGGACGATTTCGTCATTTTTCGCGACGGAGTCGAAATGGGCTCAAATTTGACCGATTGATGGGAAACAAAAATCGCGTCGGGGGCAATTTCGTCATTTTTCCCAGTGGTGTTCGAATGAGCAAAAATTTGACAGATTGATCGGAAACAAAAATCGCGCAGAGGGCAATTTTGTCGTTTTTCGTGACAGTGTCCGAATGGTCTAAAACATGACTGATTGATCGGAAACAAAAATCGCATCGGGGCAATTTCGTCATTTTTTCCAACGGTGTTCGAATGAGCAAAAATTTGACAGATTGATCGGAAACACAAATCGCGCCGGGGGCAATTTCGTCATTTTTCGCGACGGTGTTGGAATCGTCTAAAATTTGACCGATTGATGGGAAACAAAAATCGCGCCGGAGGCAATTTCGTCATTTTTCGCGACGGTGTTGGAATCGTCTAAAATTTGACTGATTGATGGGAAACAAAAATCGCGCCGGGGACAATTTCATCATTTTTCGCGACGGTGTCGAAATGGGCTCAAATTTGACAGATTGATCAGAAACAAAAATCGCGTCGGGCGAAATTTCGTCATTTTTCACAACGGTGTTCGAATGAGCAAAATTTGACAGATTGATCGGAAACAAAAATCGCGCAGGGGGCAATTTCGTCATTTTTCGAGACGGTGTCGGAATCGGCTAAGATTTGACAGATTAACCGGAAACAAAAATCGCGCAGGGGGCAATTTCGTCATTTTTCGCGACGGTGTTGGAATAGTCTAAAATTTGACTGATTGATGGGAAACGAAAATCGCGTCGTGGGCAATTTCGTCATTTTTCGCGACGGTGTCGGAATCGGCTAAAATTTGACAGATTGATCGGTAACAAAAATCGCGCCGGGGGCAATTTCGTCATTTTTCGCGACTGTGTCGGAATTGGCTAAAATTTGACAGAATGATCGGGAACAAAAATCGCGCCGGGGGCAATTTCGTCATTTTTCGCGACGGTGTCGGAATCGGCTAAAATTTGACTGATTGATGGGAAACAAAAATCGCGTCGGGGGCGATTTCGTCATTTTTCGTGACGGTGTCGAAATGGGCTCAAATTTGACAGATTGATCAGAAACAAAAATCGCGTCGTGCGCAATTTCGTCATTTTTCACAACGGTGTTCGAATGAGCAAAAATTTGACAGAATGATCGGGAACAAAAATCGCGCCGGGGGCAATTTCGTCATTTTTCGAGACGGTGTTGGAATCGTCTAAAATTTGACTAATTGATGGGAAACAAAAATTGCGCCGGGGGCAATTTCGTCATTTTTCGCGACGGTGTCGGAATCGGCTAAAATTTGATTGATTGATGGGAAACAAAAATCGCGCCGAGGGCGATTTCGTAATTTTTCGTGACGGTGTCGAAATGGGCTCAAATTTGACCGATTGATGGGAAACAAAAATCGCGTCGGGGGCAATTTCGTCATTTTTCCCAGTGGTGTTCGAATGAGCAAAAATTTGACAGATTGATCGGAAATAAAAATCGCGCAGAGGGCAATTTCGTCGTTTTTCGTGACATTGTCGGAATGGTCTAAAATTTGACTGATTGATCAGAAACAAAAATAGCGTCGAGGCAATTTCGTCATTTTTCCCAACGGTGTTCGAATGAGCAAAAATTTGACAGATTGATCGGAAACAAAAATCGCGC
>NW_019232936.1:0-2597 GCF_002742605.1 Olea europaea var. sylvestris | reverse complement strand
TCGGAATTGGCTAAAATTTGACTTGTTGGTAGGAAACAAAAATCGCGCCGGGGGAAATTTCGTCATTTTTCTCGACTGTGTCCGAAATTGGCTGAAATTTGACAGTTTGATCGGAAAGAAAAATCGCGCCGCTGGCAATTTCGTCATTTTTCTCGACTGTGTCGGAATGGGCTCAAATTCGACAGGTTGATCGGGAACAAAAACGGCGCCGGGTGCAATTTCGTCATTTTTCTCGACTGTGTCGGAATTGGCTGAAATATGGCAGTTTGATCTGAAATAAAAATGGCGTCGGGGGCAATTTCGTCGTTTTTCTCGACTGTGTCGGAATGGGCTCAAATTTGACTGGTTGATCGGGAACAAAAATAGCGCCGGGTGTAATTTCGTCATTTTTCGCGACTGTGTCGGAATTGGCTAAAATTTGACTGACTGATCGGAAACAAAAATCTCGCCGGGGGCAATTTCGTCACTTTCCTCGACTGTGTCGAAATTGGCTGGAATTTGGAAGTTTGATCGGAAATAAAAATCGCGTCGTCGGTAATTTCGTCATTTTTCTCGACTGTGTCAGAATGGGCTTAAATTTGACAGGTTTATCGGAAACAAACACCACGCCGGGGCAATTTCGTCATTTTTCTCGACTGTGTTGGAATTGGCTGAAATTTGGCAGTTTGATCGGAAATAAAAATCCCGCCGGCGGCAATTTCGTCATTTTTCTCGACTGTGTCGGAATTGGCTTAAATTTGACAAGTTGATCGGGAACAAAAATAGCACCGGGTATAATTTCGTCATTTTTCGCGACTGTGTCGGAATCGGCTAAAATTTGACATGTTGATAGGAAACAAAAATCGCGCCGGGGGCAATTTCGTCGTTTTTCTTGACGGTGTCGGAATTGGCTGAAATTTGACAGTTTGATCTGAAATAAAAATCGCACCGGGTGCTATTTCGTCATTTTTTGCGACTGTATCGGAATTGGCTAAAATATGACTGGTTGATCGGAAACAAAAATCGCGCCGGGGACAATTTCGTCATTTTTCGAGACTGTGTCGGAATTGGCTGAAATTTAGCAGTTTGATCGGAAATAAAAGTCGCGCCGGCTGGAACTTCGTCATTTTTCTCGACTGTGTCGGAATGGGCTCAAATTTGACAGGTTGATCGGGAACAAAAATAGCACCGGGTGTAATTTCCTCATTTTTCGCGACTGTGTCGGAATTGGCTGAAATTTGGCAGTTTGATCGGAAATAAAAATCGCGTCGGCGGCAATTTCGTCATTTTTCTCGACCGTGTCGGAACGGGCTCAAATTTGACAGGTTTATCGGGAACAAAAACCGCGCCGGGTGTAATTTCGTCATGTTTCGCGACTGTGTCGGAATTGGCTAAAATTTGACTTGTTGATCGTAAACAAAAATCGCGCCGGGGGCAATTTCGTCATTTTTCTCGACTTTGTTGGAATGGGCTCAAATTTAAAAGGTTTATCGGGAACAAAGATCGCGCCGGGTGTAATTTCGTCATTTTTCGCGACTGTGTCGGAATTGGCTAAAATTTGACTTGTTGGTAGGAAACAAAAATCGCCCCAGGGGAAATTTCGTCATTTTTCTCGACTGTGTCCAAAATTGGCTGAAATTTGGCAGTTTGATCGGAAAGAAAAATCGCTCCGGCGGCAATTTCGTAATTTTTCTCGACTGTGTCGGAATGGGCTCAAATTCGACAGGTTGATCGGGAAGAAAAACCGCGCCGGAGGCAATTTCGTCATTTTTCTCGACTGTGTCGGAATTGGCTGAAATATGGCAGTTTGATCTGAAATAAAAATCGCGCCGGGGGCAATTTCGTCATTTTTCTCGACTGTGTCGGAATGGGCTCAAATTTGATTGGTTGATCGGGAACAAAAATAGCGCCGGGTGTAATTTCGTGATTTTTCGCGACTGTGTCGGAATTGGCTAAAATTTGACTGGCTGATCGGAAACAAAAATCTCGCCGGGGGCAATTTCGTCACTTTTCTCGACTGTGTCGAAATTGGCCGGAATTTGGCAGTTTAATCGGAAATAAAAATCGCGTCCACGGTAATTTCGTCATTTTTCTCGACTGTGTCGGAATGGGCTCAAATTTGACAGGTTTATCGGAAACAAACACCGCGCCGGGGCAATTTCGTCATTTTTCTCGACTGTGTCGGAATTGGCTGAAATTTGGCAGTTTGAGGCCGGCGGCAATTTCTTCATTTTTCTCGACTGTGTCGGAATTGGCTTAAATTTGACAGGTTGATCGGTAACAAAAATAGCACCGGGTATAATTTCGTCATTTTTCGCGACTGTGTCGGAATCGGCTAAAAGTTGACATGTTGATAGAAAACAAAAACCGCGCCGGGGGCAATTTCGTCGTTTTTCTTGACGGTGTCGGAATTGGCTGAAATTTGACAGTTTGTTCTGAAATAAAAATCGCACCGGGGGCAATTTCGTCATTTTTTACGGCTGTATCGGAATTGGCTAAAATATGACTGGTTGATCGGAAACAAAAATCGCGCCCGGGACAATTTCGTCATTTTTCGAGACTGTGTCGGAATTGGCTGAAATTTAGCAGTTTGATCGGAAATAAAAGTCGCGCCGGCG
>NW_019232935.1:0-2597 GCF_002742605.1 Olea europaea var. sylvestris | reverse complement strand
TGACTTATCACCAATAATAAAGATTCATTTACCCCCAAACTCTAGCCAGAAATCTATAAATAGGCGTAACCAGATAAGAATTAAGATATGCAAAAATTGAATAGCTGCCTCCCAAATAGTCATTTCTCCTCTTGCTTCTTATTGAGTATCAAATTAGTAAGTTTAGGAGAGGAAAACTCTAACTAGATGAGAGGTATTTATTGATTATCTTTTAATGATCAACAAATTGGCACTGTTTGTAGGAACATAGGACGAAGATAACTAAAGTTTCGTTATTGTGAGCTAGGAAATCATCATAGTATAAGGTGGAAATGAGTTATACAGAAATAGATCCAGTGGAGGTAAAAGTATTGGAGATCAGATCTGAAACTCATAGCTATGGTTTGGAGAACGACGATGTAAATCCAAAGCGACAATGAGAGAAAACTCCAATAAAGTTGCAAACAGTTCTTTCTCATGCACAAGACCACTGTCAATGGAAGAAGATCTCTACTATGAAATCCCAGGAGATGGCTGAAAGCCTTGAAGCTTTGACCACAGAAAATGTCTCCATATAGGCAAATGCAGAAAATTCGAAGGCTAATTTTAACATGGAATCTGGGGAAACAGTGTAGAACCAACATCGAGCTTCTTTCGTGCTGACAATAGTAATCAAAACATTCAAGTTTCAACACATCCAACAGCCTACATTGCAAACCAATAGATGTAGCAGATATGATAAACTTCCGGAGAAAGTTGACTTTTATGAATGGAGGTGTAAATAAGATCTTTGTGAAAATAGAAGGGCGGAAAGCTCACTTAAATTCTCATTTTCTGTTCCTATATATGAGAAATATGAGGGCAAGCTAGCAAGGTTATATATGACGACGATGAAGCTTGTCGTTCTCCAAGGAAATCAAAGAGATGCCCATTTTAGACAACTTTATCCATCCTAATGTAGAAAATACTGTTAAAAAAAAAAAAAAAAAAAAAGATGATCCAATGTACCACTTGTGTGAGTAAATAGCGCAAATGAGGCCAAAAGGGCAAATCCTGCACTTAAATGCCAAACATTCTACCTCACTTTAGATGGATTAGTAAAAAGTATGGTACAATAAGCTGCCATTACGTTCAACTAGAAACTGGCTGCAGCTGAAACAAGCATTCCGGAGGGCTTTCACTGGAAGTTGGCTTGACCAAGCACCAGCTACCAAGTTGAATGATATGAGATAGGAAGAAGGGAAAACTCTTAAGAGTTACTTCGTATGCTTCAATACTGAACTTATCGTCGTCAAACATATGACGAGAAGGCTTGGGATGCCTTGTAGAACGGGATGCTAACGAAGGAGATGTTCGCAATAAGAATTTGACTGCGTATCATCATTTGGTAAGCTTTATACAAAATAAAATTCAAATGGAGGACAATTGGTAATAGAAAAAAAATATTGAAAAGGGTCATACAAAGAAACTAAAGGATAAGGGTAAGGCTCCAATGTATGTACAAAGGTTGCAAAATAGCAGTACCTATATTTTGATGAGCATAAGGGACGAGTGCATACAATCACATCTATTCCTTCACAGACAGCGGGCGAAGCTTACCATTCAACCCCTGAGATTAACACACCAAAATTTTACAAAATTCATCGTACAAAGGATCATGACACAAACGAATGTACCAAAGTAATTAAAATGGCGAAGTGATGAGAAATCAACATGAAGGAATATGCGAAGTTCCTAAGAGTCGAAAGCCCTGTTATATGGGTCAAAGAAGACGAGGTAGAAGAACAAGATCAAGGTATGCAGGGCCACCACGTGCACTTCTAAATGTTACAAATCATCAACCTGCAGTAAGAGAGATTAACACCATAATTGACAGACCTTATGGTAGTGGGAAGACAATGAATGCATAAAGGAATTATGCCCGAGTTCCTTTAATCTTTTGTAGAAATGGATCACTATCCTGAGCTTTCTTAATTTGGTCTCGAATAATAGGTTAAACTGTAAGGATTGCAATTCATGCTACCATATCTATTGGATGTAAGATTACCTCAAGTTGAAAGTGATCTATATCTCTAATTAATGATTTTTGTATAGTGGGTAAAGCTATCCTGCTATCTTCCTGCTTAATGCATCAGCGACTATATTGGCCTTTCCTGGATGATAATGAATGGCATAATCATAATTTTTCACCAATTCTAGCTATCTGCGTTGTCTCATGTTCAATTCTTTTGTCATTTACTATTCATTGGGATGACAATCTTTGAAAACCCTTTAATGAATCGCCTAAAGTAACCTGCTAAACCCAAGAAGCTGTGCACTTCTCTAATATTAGTTGGCAGAGGCCAATCGGCGATTTCCACTTTACTTGGGTTAACTTCAATTTCTTGGGTTGTGATTATGTGGCCCAGAAATCCCACTCTATTGAGCCAAAATTCTTACTTTTGAATTTGGCATAGTGTTTCTCTTTCCTCAGTATTTTGAGAATAATCCTTAGGTATGTTGTATGTTCATGCTCACTCTTTGAATATATTAGTATGTCGTCAATGAAGATAATAACAAACAGATCAAGATAGTTATGGAAACCTCGATTTATGAGATCTATAAAGACGGATGTTGCA
>NW_019232934.1:0-2597 GCF_002742605.1 Olea europaea var. sylvestris | reverse complement strand
ATACGAAAAATTCCATCGATAAATAATTTATAATATCGATTTATTATCATTCAAAATTTACCTATGGAATGCCTAGGAAAAATTACTAACAACTGGTAGACATTTCCATCAGTAACCTTGTCATTTTAATTAAAATAATTAAATTTATATACTGTTGGAATTCGTTGATAATCTGTCGCTAATAGCAATGAAAATGGACCGTCGATAAATTCGCGTTGTTGAAGCCTCAATTTTAGTAGTGTCATTGACTATCTATTAACAATTGACTAAACAATCGCAATCGACAATCTATTAATTGACTATTAATAGACTATCAGTCAATTGACTACTAATAAAAATTGACTAATCGTTTGTTCTACTACTTTTTTTCCATAAATTTGCACATAAATTCAAAAGTATATCTAATATCGTATCCATCCATCCAAACATGCTAAAATAAGTCAAGATAGAATTTAACGGTAATAAACAAAAACTCAAAACTAACCGAAATCCGAGCGAACTAAATGTAAAAGGTACAAATGCACTAATTAATTTAAAGGGAAAATTGCAGTCGAGGTACAAAACCTTTCGTTTATTAGCAAACTTGACCCAAACATTTTATTTGTACCACCGGAGGTACCAAACCTTTAAAAAATAAGCACCTTGAGTCCAAATTGACAGAAATCGTTAGTTTGATTGTTATTGACCAAAAATCAAAAGCTTGACCAATTGTTGACTGATTTTTAAAGGGACAAATGTGTAACTTCAAATTAAAATTAAAAAAATAAAAAAAAAATAAAAAGCAACTGTTCATCTTCTCCTCCCTGCACCCACCCTCATACCCCACCTCGCCCTGAACCCAACCAAAAGAAACCCACCACCACTCCCTATGGTATAAATCAGATTATACACATTCATTTTTAGAAATTCCTTTACAAAATTCGAAGAAAAGAAAACAGTATTGAAGAAGTTTCTTCTCCACCTACTAGCCCACACAAGAATTTGGTCATTTGGTAAGCCTTTCAAGTTCCATTTTCACCTAACACCCACCTCCATCTATAGCATATCAATCTTATAAATGTCATTACACATACAAAAGTAAACAATTTGTGAGCGTTGAAGAAGAAGAAGAGTAGAGCGAGGAAAATGGTGGGTCCTACCCGTCCTCAGTTTGTGTTTTCGGGTCATCTGTCGTTCAGATGTCGTACAACGTTGGTGGCTGGGGTGCTATTCTTACTGATCTTTATGCCTGCAAGATATGCTTTTGGTTGGGTTCAAGGGAAGGTTGGGTATGAGGGTGGGTGTGGGGAGGAGAAGATGAATAGTTGCTTTTTTATTTTATTTTATTTTCTGTTTTTTAATTTTAATTCGAAGTTACACATTTGCCCCTTTAAAAATCAATCAACAGTTGATCAAGCATCTGATTTTTGGTCAATAATAGTCAAACTAACGGTTTCTGTCAATTTGGACTCTGAGTGCGAATTTTTTAAAGGTTTGATACCTCCAGTGGCACAAATGAAAAGTTTGGATTAAGTCTACTAATAAACGAAATGTTTGGTACCTTAGCTGCAATTTTTCCTAATTTAAATGTTGAAATATTGGTCTTTAATAAATGTTCACGAGATGCTTATGTTAAGTTTTTGAAATTTTTTGAGGTTTTAGGAAGAAAGAAAAAGTCGTTGTTTTGTTTTAATTTTAAATTATGATGAAATATTTTCTTTTGTAATTCGAAGAAATATTTATATCTTTGTACCATCCGTCCTTATTTAGTAATTTTTAAATGTTAAGAAGATTATCTTCTCTATAAAAAAGACTTTTGACACTAAAAATCCGTTTGAATGTAAAGATGAAATTGAATTGAATTGAAAACGAATTTCAGGGAATTGAATTGCCTAGAAATTATTTTCTTGAAATTATAAATTATTGTGTTTGATTGATAATTTTCCACGTTAAAAATGTTAAGAGGGTGTTTGGTAGGAATTTTTATGTGAAAATAAGTTTTTGAATAGTAAATTGATGGAAAATGTGTGGTTGAAAAATAAGAAAAAGTTTTTGATTTACGTGTAATATTATTTTAATAAAGAATGTGTGGTTGAAAAGAAGAGAGAGAAAAATGCATTTTGATAAAAATGGGTGTCAAACAGGGCCTAAAATAAAAGTGTTTTTTGGCATTCATTTGGCTCTCTTTGATATGAAAATTGTCAATTAAATGGATATATTTTACTGGTATTGGGGATGAAACTTGTTTCCATTGCCAAAAAAAAAAAAGAGAAAAAGAAAAAGAAAAATTCAAGAAAATCATCTATCTTTTGATATTCGTTTTGCTTTATTTTACATGATAATTGTCAATTAAAGAAAAATATTTTTTTACAATAATTCTTAGAATTTGTTAACTTTGCCAACCAAAAAAAAAAAAAAAGAAAAAAAAAATTCTACGGTAACTGAGAAAGGTGGGAATTGGTTTTCCCTAAAAATCAAAAATTGTGAATTTTGTGAAATTTGTTAAAATTAATTGTTAAATTTTATTTAAATTTAAATTTACATTTTTAGCTTAACCAGATAGGGGCATTTTATCGAAATATATGTAATTCTTATCTATTCGTAACTAATCTGCTGAA
>NW_019232933.1:0-2597 GCF_002742605.1 Olea europaea var. sylvestris | reverse complement strand
AATTCATGTAAAACAAATACTTTCAAATGAGTAACTCTGTCTTAGGAGGGGATCATTGATCCCTATTTTTATAGGAGGAAAGACCACACCACTTGGCTGCCTCATGTCATTTCAGCTACAGTGTATGTTCTAAAAATGCATGCCATTTGCGGATCCAATGTTTTGATTGGTCGTAGAGGTCGACACGCAAATCACAATAGCATCTATACTTTAGTTATGACATCATGTAATAATGATCTGACGTTGGATAATTATTACTAACTTGTCATTGGTTGCAAAATAGTTGTCGACATCGCAACTACCAAGTGTCCTTTCAAAAGTGGTTGGTGGGGCAGTTAGCAGGAATTTTGGTATACGTGTTGTCCCCTAAAATTACAACACCCAATATCTGATTTTCAATAGATATTTTTTTTTTTGGGATAGTCCGACCTTACATTGTGTTGACTTGGGTCCTGTGATTCTTTTTCTATTAAAATTCAAGTTGGGCACCAATAGTTGATAAAATATGCAGTTAAAAAGTCATGGATTGCATAAAATATATGATTAGTTATTGATATTGAATTTGATTAAAATTTGATTTTAATATCTATCAAACAAGGGCTTGTGTTTATTAGTTAAAAATTTAATAAAAATTTAAGTCAAAATAAAACATTTAGTTTTAATCATATATTTCATGAAATTCATAATTTTTCTTCTATTTTTAAACAACATAATTAAACAATATAGATCCATAAGTATTTTCATTTTTAATCATAATTAGTTTTCTAAATATGCTTCATAGTTTGCATGTCGTATGAAAAAAAAAAAGGGAAATAAAGAAAACCAGGTGGAGTAATTTACTTGTACAAAATCATTGATAACTTGATGTACAAAGAGAGAGAGGGGAAAAAATAGTATGGAAGAGATAAAAAAAAAAAAAGGGGAAAAAAAAGGAAATTACTTAAATTTTAAAATAATGTCATGTTATCAATATGTACATCAACGTACAAGTAGCATCACCACGAGTTTGGTTTTAATGGCTTTCAATGAACCGTGAAAAGGTTTAGTAAGTTATTTCAATGTTTAGTAATTTTATTATTATTTTTTATATGTAGTACATTTTGAGCTCATTGTTTAAAAATCATTTTTCCGTACTCATTTTCATATTTTGATAATAAAATCTTACACGTAAATTTCAATTTTTTCATACTTTTTAATTACACTTTCTCTAAAAATAAATCAATTCTTACAAAATATATTATAAAAAAAAGGGCCTCAAATGGAGGCTTAGGAATGTTAATGTATGTATGTATGTGTATGTAAATGTCAAAAATGTATTTTGAGTTTTATGTTATAAATTTATCATTATGTTTAAAAATGCATTTTCAGAAATAATATACTAAACACGTTTTCAGTATTTTGCAAAATTGAAAATTGAAAATTGAAAATGGCTTGAAAAAGGCAAACCAAACTCACACTTATCTTCTAACTTTATGGATTTTGAGTTCTTGTTTGGTATTATTATTTGGTATAATATATTGTCCGATATTAATAGCGCAAAAAATGTTACAAAAATAAGGATATGTCTAGTGCTGCTATTATTATTCACTTGAAAGTACTTATTTCTTTTTTTGAAACGTAGAGAAACTGGATTAGAGCTTGACATGGTTATTGCTAAAGACATTGCTGCTCAAATTAAAGTTAAACTACATTTCATGGAAAGGGTATTATTCATATAAAAAGCACTTTGGTAAAAATTTTAATAATAAAGTAAAACATTACACTGAACAATCTTTTAGAATTACATATAGTTGATTAAGTTCTTTCTTTACCTAAGTTGAAGTTTGAACAATTTCAAAAATATGAAAATATTATTGGGTTTTTGTTTATTTTTAAAAAATTGCAGATTGCATATGATAATTGTTTAAGAAAATGCAGATTTTGATATTGATGAGGACAAATTATTTTCAGAGCTGCAATTTTTAAGAAAATGCTTCCTCTAGGACACCAAAAAGGTGATTGAAGTTTAAGACTGTATAAAAATGATGGAATGTTTTCCAAATGCATTAATTGTTTATAGAATATTACTCTCTATAACAATTTCAGTTGTATATGTCGGAGCTTCAAAAAGTTGAAATTGATAAAATTTTACCTTTGATCTACAATATGTCATGGCCATGGTTTTCATCGAAAAAGAATTTATTGATTTTAATAGTATAGTTGTTGATTTTTTTATCACAAATTCTGAAAGAGTAAATTTAATTTAGATTTATATAATTATTTTAGTAACTTCCAACATTTTTATTCAATAAAAAATTTTAAATTTTATTATTTTATATATTTAAATTTGGCCTAAGACCTTCAAAGTCTTAGGGCCGGCATGTTCCTCTATTATTGAAGTTGTTGAAAGAAAATTTGAATTTTGATGCGTAATACGCAGCTGTGAATGCACTTTATAATTTGATTGATGATTAAGAGAGTGTAAAATTAATGCTAAGGTCCTTGGAATACAGATAATTGCGAAGGCGCTATTAGAGGCGCCTATTAGGGTTCAAGTGATGTTGGTGAAGTTGGTGCCGAGGATGGTCAAGATGGATTTTAAAGTGGGAGAAGAGGGA
>NW_019232932.1:0-2597 GCF_002742605.1 Olea europaea var. sylvestris | reverse complement strand
CCCCTTCTTTCTCCCTCTTATTGCGCATATAAAATGAACATGCTAATTTTTTCTACCCATGTGAATTTTATGTCAAAATCTGGTTAATCTCGAAAGTTATTTATTTTACAGCTGATGTTACTATGCTAATTGACAATCATTTTCTCATATTTCAGGGTGGTCATATTATCTTCTTCCAGAGCCTTAGTATTCTAGGTTACTGTCTATTCCCTCTAGACATCGGTGCCTTAATCTGCATGCTGAAAGACAATTTGATAGTTAAAACGGTAGTTGTCACTGTGACATTAGCCTGGAGCTCATGGGCTGCATATCCATTCATGAGTACTGCTGTCAACCCGAGGAGGAAAGCGCTCGCACTTTACCCGGTGTTACTCATGTACTTATCTGTCGGTTTTCTTATCTTGGCCATCGACTGATGCAACAATGGAGCCTATTCATGGCTTCCTTACAAGGTGCACAATGGGTACTCAACATAGCGTCTATCCCTACACCAAGATACATTTCTCGCACCCCTTTTAGCATATGATATTTTCTATCATGTTGTCAAGCTTACCCGCATAACTAACGAATCATCTGAAGAATGGGTGAACGGTGTAATTTGTACATTTGATAATGTTGTGCTGACTAAGAACTTTGTAATGTACATAGTGAGAGTCAAACTATGTAATTTCTACATTTGATAATGCTGTGCTGACTAAGAACTTCTTAATGTACTTAGAGAGAGTCAAACGGTGTAATTTGTACAATTGATAATGTTGTGCTGACTAAGAACTTTGTAATGTACATAGTGAGAGTCAAGATGAATTAGAGTTTAATGATTCGTTAGTCATTGAACTTGTATCTCTGTCACAATTTATTCATTAAACTTTAAAATGCTTTCGAGTGGTCATGGTGAAGCCAAGAATTAACGTCACGGGAAAAATGAAAAAAAGAAAAAAGGGTAGTATAATATACGATAATTTATTATAGTTGTTTTGGAATATATTTTGTAACATAAATTCCTCTACAATAAAATCTAAATTTAAATTCATAGTAAATTATTGTTTGATGTAGTAGGAAGAAAATCATCATTCATTTTATCGCTTTTGTAAAGAAAAGTAATAAGATTTTTCCTTTCTTGGTTGAAGGTTGGTTTTGTTTCATATTAAAATCTAAATGCTTAAAAATCCAAAACACTAAAGCATTCAACAGTCCAAAAATAATTCATTAGCAACAATTTAACAATTTATCTAACAATTAACAATATTATAAATTTATAATAAGTCAACGTTGTGACAACAAATTGAAGAATCCTAAATCAACTCAATACTCCACACGAAATGCATTACAAGTTGTTAAAGGTCCAGTGAAGTATGTGCTTGCATAATTCGTTGCAATGTCAAAGTGAGTTAAAAATTAAAGTCACAATAAATTGAAACTTTTCTATAGTTTCAAGAACAAACCAAAGCCTATAAATCAAACAATTTTAAAGGAGTATTTAAAAAAGGTAATTTTGAAAAAATTAAAATCAAATAACGGCTTAATAATCAAGCCAAACTCCAGTCTTGGAAAAAATTCACATTCATCAAACACAATAATCCCCACAAAAGAAGATAATTGAGAGAACTGGAGGAAGCAAAATGGCACAGGTCCCTAATTTAGATAACGCACCCATTGGTCTCACTATCATTCGGTAAAATTCTTGGATTTATGCAGACATTTTACAGCAAATTGAATATTATACTTTAGTAAATAATTTACTTTTATTTTGTAGTTCTTGACATGTAGAGATCAATCTCAAAAGGAGTTGACAAGTATTCTGAAATTTGTGGGTTCAATTTAATTCGAGAAGCATATTGTCTTGACAAGTTTCTGGTAATATTTTAGTTGACTTGTTAATTTTCAACCTTTAATTGGGTTTTTTCAACAGATTCGGGGAAAAAAGTAAAGAAAAAGACATATATGAAAATACTTGCAGTCTACAGAGAGTCCGGTTTATGGTCGGCGGTCGGATGCTCCCGTGAGCGGTTGGCCAGGGGAAAGATTTAGGTTAAAAGGATTTGGAAATTTCGAATTTGGTTTTCAATTTGTCAAATTGACGGGTTGCTCACGTTGAAAAAGATAAGGGATGAAAGTTGGGTGCGTCTTGTTTTGGGCTAAAGATTAAACAAACATTTGGGCTAAAAATTGAAACAAAAAATCGGTTTTGCATTTTGAGCTGTGCTAGCCTAGTAACCTTTTAGTTACGGAAAATTGTGGAAATTACACCAAACCATAAGTATTAATCATTCTTAAATCAAACTGGAAGTTTGATGTTTTAAAAATCAGAATTTTTTTTTATATTAATTATTTAATTTATAAACCAACCCTAGCCCCCCTCCACCCAAAATAATTTTCCCCAAACCCGTTCTCTCTCTCTCTCTCTCATCTCTCTCGTCGCCATCATGTCTGCCATGACTACCGCCACCACCACCACAATCTGAAGCGACGGTTCCTCCAACCCGCTTTTCGACCTTTCTCTTCGCTGTCCCATCCTCCCGATGCAGCAACCACCATTCAATCGCACAACAACGATGTCGGAGCAGCGGCATAGCGATGATGCCGACACATAGTCACTG